>NW_026440724.1:0-11652 GCF_025698485.1 Gossypium arboreum
GGGAGTGTGTTCCAAACAAGGAATAGTTCGGATCGATGATGATGATTGTTTGAGGTTGAGGGTCGTCGTGTGTTCCAAAAATTGGAACTTATTTGATAATTGAGCGAAGCCCATTGTAGCGAATGGCAATCCACGAGATCGAAGATGTACAACGATTTGAAATGTCGATTTTGGTGGCATGGTATGAAGCGAGACATCTCGACTTTGTTTCAAGATGTTTAATATGTCAACAAGTGAAAGCGGAACATCAAGTGCCTTGGATTACTTGGCCGATCACGATACAGTAGAAATGGGATCGAGTCACAATGGACTTTGTATCCGATTGCCATTGTCGTGAGTAAGAAGGATCACGGTTTGGGTGCGTGGTAGATAGATTGACTAAGTCGGCTCACTTTGTCCCGTGCGTCGGATTTTCAATGGACAAACTAGCGAATTAGCGTTCTCAGTTGTGAGATTACGGGGTGCCTATTTCCATCGTATCGGATAGAGATCCGAGATTTACCTCGCGATTTTGGAAGAAGTTGCAAAAGCTTTGGGTACCAAGTTGCATTTGACCTGCTTTCACCCCCAAACCGATGGTCAATCGGCGGATAATTCAAATACTTGAGGATATGTTGAGATGTTGCATCCTCGAGTTCGATGGTTCATAGGAGCGGTATTTGCCTTTGATTGAATTAAGCACAACAATAGTTTTCAATCAAGTATTAAGATGGCACCCTACGAGGCTTTATGCGATCGTAAATGCCGTACACCATTGTTTTGGTGAGCTCGGTGAAAGCAAAATTTTGGTGGATTTGATTAGAGATCTTTGAGCAGAAGTGAAAGTAATCCGTGAAGTCTGAAGATAGCCTCGATCGTCAAAAGTCGTATGCGGATCTGAAAGCGTAAAGACATCGAGTATCGGTGGGAGATAAAGTGTTTCTCAAGGTTTAGCCTTGGAAAAAGGTACTCGATTGGGTAAGGGCAAGTTGAGCCGAGGTTCATTGGGCCATATGAGATATCCGAAGTCGATCCGATTGCATATCGTTTGATTTTGCCCCGAACTTCGAAAGGATTCACGATGTCTTTCATGTTTGATGCTTGACGCTATAGATCGATCCACTGCGTGATTAGTCCATCGAGGTTGAAATTCAAGCCAATATGAGTTATGAGGAAGAAGCATTCGTATCCTATCCGTGAAGTGAAAGAGTTCGAAACAAGCGGGTTCGCTAGTGAAGGTGTTATGGCTCAAACACGGGATAGAAGAAGCTACTTGGGAAGCGAGAACTCTATGAAAGGCGATACCAACCCTATTTAGGTAAGATTTTCGGGGCGAAAATTTCTTAAGTGGGGAGAGTTGTGACAGCCCAAATTGACCCTAGTCGGGATGTGGTTTGGGACCACAAAACGAGGCATAAAAATAATTTAAAATTTATTTTGATGCCTATGATATGTGTTAAATTGTGTGTGACATTTTTGATGATTTGATTTAGTGTTATAAATGTGAATTTCACTAGAAAGGGCCTAGTAGTAAACTTTGAAAGTATGATAGGGAAATGTGTGATGACTAAGTAAAGCATGCATGCAAAACAATGGACTTGCATGTCAAATACCCCCCTTTTTATAGGTGGTGGCCGGCCATGGCAAGAGAGGATGGGCTAAACATGTCATGAAACATGTTTTGTTGGTGCATAGGGAGAAATAATAAACAAAGGTGTATGGGTAAGAAAAGAAAAAAAATGTGTGTGAGTGTGGTATCTTCCCCCATTCTGTGAGTTGTAGAGAAAGAAAGAAAAAATTTGTTCATCCTTTCTTTGAGCCAAAACTAAGGAAGAAGGAGGGATTTTTGCTCCATTTTGGTTTAGAAGAGATCTAGAAGGAGATTTGGCTATACTTGCATCAAGATTAAGGTATGTTTGAGGTTGTGTCATGAGATTCATGCATGTTTTAGTTGCTAACTTGATGTTCATGTTAGCCCATGGTTCAAATCCTTGTTGTGCCATGGAAATGGTATTTGGCCAAGGTTGATATTGTGTTAAAGCCATTGCATGATAAATGTGAAGCTTGTTGATGATGCATGCAATGATGGATTGACTACTCTTGAAATTTCTTTTAGCATTCTTGAGTAAGACATTGAATCTTTTGTTTAACCATGACCAAAAATTTAAAAGGATATGGTGTGTGAGGTGTTCGGCCATGGTATGCTCATGAGCATGGTTTATGCTTCTTGCATGATAGTTAAAATTTGTGTTTTGGATGGTTATGGACACCTTGGAATTGACCTTGCACCTATATGTGATATATGTTTGCACATGATGTTTTGGTTATGAAGTAAGTGATAAATATGTTTGTCTAAAGAAGAAAGTGTTGAAGAATGTTTGTGAAATTGCAAGTACATTGGCCTAGTACACATATGATGTGAAAATCTTGCAATTTATTGTTGATTTTGTGCAAGTATGACTAAGTATAATCGGCCACATGAGGGGAATTATTGTGCATGCATTCGGTTAGAGGCAAGCTTAATGGTGCCTATTCTTGACTTAGGTGTCGGCTACCTTGTTGTGAGCTAAGGCGAATGTATGCGTAATTAAAAAAATTGACTAAAGTTGTGACCTTAAAAGCGACCCTAGTCGAAATGTGGTTTGGGACCACAAAACCAAGGCATAAAAATAATTTAATATTTATTTTATTGCCTATAATGTGTTAACTCATGTGTGATATCTTTTATGCTTTGATTTAGAATTATAGATGTGAATTTCACTAGAAAGGACCTAGTAATAAACTTTGAAAGTATGAGGAAATGTGTGATGACTAATTAAAGGATGCATGCAAAACAATGGACTTGCATGTCAAATTTCCCCCATAGCTAGTGGTAAGCCATGACAAGGATTTATGGGCAAAAATCATGTCATGAAACATGTTTAGTAAATGGGTTATGATGGAAAGAATAAAATAAGGGTATGGAATAAACAATTAATGTTAGTAGATGAGAAACAAAAAAAAAGTGTCCATCTTCCTCCATAGCTTGGCGAATGTCCTAAAGGAAGAAAGAAAAATTTTGTTCATCTCTTTTCACTCTCTTGTTGGTGAAAATACTAAGGTTAAGGAAGGAGTTTTGCTTCATACTTGGTTTGGAAGAGGATTAGGAAGAGGTTGGCTAAACTTGCATCAAGATTAAGGTATGTTTGAGGTTCATGCATGTTTTTAGTTGCTAGCTTAATGTTCTTGTTAGCCCATGGTTCAAATCCTTGTTATGTCATGGGAATGAAATTCGGAAAAAGTGAATGTGGTGTTAATGCCATTGCATGTTAAATGACAAGCTTGAAAGTGATACATGTGATGGAGGATTGAAGATTCTTAGATTTTCTTTTAGCATTTTTTGAATGAGATACTAAGTTCTTTGTTTCACCATGACCAAATTGAAATGGTGTGGTGTTGTAGTGTACGACCATGATATATCCATAAGTATAATTCATGCATGTTGCATGGTAAGATTTAAGCTTTGGAAATGTGTATATATTTGGATATAAGCCACTTGAGAATTGGCCCTTGCACCTACATGAATATATGTTTGCACATGATGGATTGGTTGTGTATATACTAATTCAAAGTGTATATTTGCTTGTGATGATGTGTTGATTATGAAGTAAATAAGAGAATGTGCAATGAATTACGGTAATGTGTTAGTAGTAAAATGTATGTGTTTTTTTTTATGTGGTATGATGATGTGGGTACGTGGTTTGAAATAAAGCATATTGATGCCTATTCTTGGCTTAGAAAATTGGCTAAGAGGAATATTAGCTAATGTGTTGAGTTGATTTATGATTTCGTACATATACAACTTTGATGCCTAATGTATATAAGGGCCAAGTACTTTGAACTTCACGTTGATGTTTGAATGTATTGAATTGCTTGTTGTGATGTAAAAATGTGCATGACCATTGTGTATTTGAGCTAAGGATGGCCATATGACCATTTACACTCCTTGTCATATTAAATATTAGCTATCATGATGAGATTTTAATAAGTTAAATTTGTGAAATTAGCTCAAGAGCAAAGGGAATAAATCCGATAAAGGAAGGAAAAAGTAGTTGAATAGCATTGAAATCGCTCGACAACATCCAAGGTAAGTCTTCGATGATGACCACTTGAATTATATCAAAATTATGCTCCTTGTTTGTGTGGCCATTGAGCGAAATAGTAAAGGTTGATAGATATTTTGTGTTAGAGCTTTATGTGAAAATGAACTATGGGCGTGTCTTGAATATTGATATATATGTGAACATTGAAATATATCCGGGCTAAGACCGAAGGCATTCGTCGAGTTGATATATCCGGGCTAAGACCGAAGGCATTCGATCGAGTTGATATATCAGGGCTAAGACCCGAGGCATTAGTGCGAGTTGATATATCAGGGCTAAGACCCGAAGGCCTTTTGCAAGAATCACCAAATCCGGTTATGACCGAAGGCAATCGTCGCAGTCGCTATATCCGGTTAAATCCAAGTATGTGATTTGGAAGTGAGCAATCTTGCTGTGAAAACTTCAGCTTATACACTTGTGAAAATTCCAGCAATGAGGTATGTTTGTATGTGCTTGTACTAATTGAATTCTTACAAGTAAGTATCGCTAAGTTGATAAGCGAGCTACTGACCTTGGGCTAAGTTGTTCTTTTGTGTATGAACATAAGGGTGGGTGATGTGAAATAAGTATGAGTATGGGAATGTGAATTAGTAGAGTGGTTTAATTAGCCATGTGAATAAAATACCTTAGTCAAAGCTGATTTCATTGCTTGAGACTTACTAAGCATTAAAATGCTTACCCGTTGCTTTGGCTCTCTGTTTTATAGGTTTATTTCGTTAGCTATCGGATTCGGGATCAAAGTGAAGTCATCCACACTATCGAAGCCCCATTTTGGTACAAATTTTGGTTGAACTTTGAAATGGCATGTATAGGACCATCCTTTGTTGAAGGTCATGTACCTTCGGTTTGTGTAAACTTGGATAGCCATGCGAAAATGAAACATATCACGTTTTAGCATAGAACTATAATCGTTTGTATGTTGACCCTTATGAGGTATGGAATTATTTTGAAACGATTAGCCATTGGAATGGTTAATCATGATCACGCTTTGTGCTATGTATGTAAAAGGGCCAATTGAATCATGGAAAGTATGAAATAGGTAAAAGCCTACTAAAGGCAGATGCTGACAGCAGCAGTGACGTGGATGTGAAAAATCACTAAAAATAGTAGGAATGGTATTAAATAGCAAATAAATTATGTAAGTGTACCTTGATGAATCTACTTTCATATGGAAGAAACGAAATGGTCATATGAGTTATAAGTTAACAGATTTTAAAGTTCTTGTGAAATAGGGCCAGAACGGTTTCTGGATCCCCTGTTCCAACTTTGGAAAATCATTGTAAATTAACCAGAGATAATTAGGAGTCATTCCATATATGTGTAGATTCCTCTCTGAGTCTAGTTTCTATAGAAACAAACGGCATTAGTATTGAAGCCCTGTACAGGAGATATCAATTCGTAACGCACAAAGGTCAGTGTAGTCGATCCTACAACAGGCGAGACTTTAACTAATAAACTGTACTAATTGGCTCGACCAAAATTCTAGAAAAAATATGTAGATGGATATGAGTCTAGTTTCAGGAAAAATTTACGGAACTGATTTTCGAGTTGTAAAACTCAAGTTATGAATTTTGGGCGACTAGTACTCAGATTGGCAGCTTGTCTGAAAATTGTCAATAAGTGGGTTGAAGTCTGTTAACACCTCGCGTTCGACTCGTGACGGTCTCGGTTCGGGGTGTTACAATTTTATTAGTATCGAGCTACGGTTTAGTCGATTCTAGGACTACGTAATGCGTTTGGGTCTAGCTATACATGCCATTTTATGTGATTATATGATAGTGTGGTGATTTGCGTTTGAACTTGTGTTTATTTATAGTAATGGATCCGATCCCAAGGCGATAGTGATGATGTGGAGAGTGTGGCGCTTTGCTCCCGCACAAGGGACAGCGGCCGTGGATCTCAACTGTTGCTAACAATCCGAATAGCGAGGCTAGACAAGCCTTTTATAAGCGTGATGAATGATTGGTTCAACCAATACATTCGAACTAATCTGGTATTCCACAACCTCCATTCCCAACAAACCAGCCTACAATGCCTCCGTTAATTGACCAAATAAGGTCGAATAAGCCCCAGGTTGATAGAATCCGAAAACATGGGGCTACTGAATTTAAAGCTACGGATAGTGATGATGCGACAAGCAATTTTGGTTGGACAACCGATCCGTTTTCGATGAGCTATCTTGTACCGATGAATGCCTAAAGTGTACCATCTCCTTGCTACGTGATTACGCCTACTATTGGTGGAGTACTCGACTTGTTGTGCCCATGAACAAGTAACTTGGAGTTCTTCAAGGAGTTTGGAAAAATATATCGATCGGATTTATGGACCAAAACGAAAGGAATTTCTCGAACTTAAACAAGGTTCCATGTGGTTACCGACTATGAGCGAAAATTAATGAGGCTTAGCCGTCTGTGCGAGAATGCATTTCTTGGGGTGATGTGTGCTTAAGATGGTGAATGATGAGATAAAGCTGTTGTTGGCATTTTGGAAATCAGAGTTTGTGACTCTCGTCGAGCCTGCAAAGGGGAGTTTAGTATGGAGAAAGGAAGCGAGGCGGGAGCAAGGGAGTTGTAAGAGGTATTAGGGAAGCCCTTCCAGATCATCAAAGAAACTTAGAGATGGCTTAGGCCGATCTAGAGACACTTGGGCTTTTCTAGACGAGATCGCGATCGACCCCACGTGACCACGAATCCCGATCGCCGATGGGGAATGATCGGCGAGAGAGAGGAGTGCGATATTGTGGCAAATGGCATTTTGGAGTGTAGATTCGTGACCGCTCTGTTACAAGTGTGGATCAGTTGACCACTTCATTAAAGATTGCGGGTTATGCGAGCGGAATGTAGATCGGAGTGGGAAGCGGGTACTACCCTTTCGAGGTAGACCATCGGAAATCTGGGCAAGGCTAGTGGTGGTGGAGAGGATCTAGAATCTGCGACCGGATCCAGGCTCGGCTCCAGCTAGGACTTATGCTATCTGGCGCCGAGGATGCCTCCTCGCCGGATGTTTCTGGTACTTTCACTCTCTTTGATACTAATGTGATTGCTTTGATTGACCTGGTTCTACTCATTCTTATATATACGAAACCTTAGCATCGATAAGACTTTGCCTATTGAGTCTCGAGTTAATTCGGTGTCAAATCCTTTGGGTGGTTATGTTTGTGGAACAAAGTGTGAAGAAATGCCCCTAGTAATTCGAGGTACTGTTTTCCGGCGGACTTGATGCTTTTGCCGTTCGATGAATTTGATGTTATTCTTGGGTTGGATTGGTTGACCGTGCATGATGCGGTTGTGAATTGTAAAAGCAAGACTATTGATTTGAGATCAAACAACGAGATGATCCGAGTTGAGTCTCTGAACTTGAAGGGTTGCGGTTTAATATCATCAATGTTGGCCGAAATATGTAAGAAAAGGGTGTGAAGCATACCTTGCGTATGTACTTGATGATAAGGAGTTAGGAATAGAACCCAAATATCTGGGTGGTTTGTGAATACGGGACGTTTTCTAGAAGAATTGCGGGTTTGCCACGTTGGAGATAGAGTTTGGCATTGAGCTTGTACAAGGACCACACCGATTTGGTAGCTCCATATCGTATGGCACCAGAATTAAAGGGTTAAGCTCGGTTGCAAGAGTTGATGGATAGAGGTTTTGCTGCTTGGAGTTTTTCACCTTGGGTGCACGGTGTTGTTTGTGAAAAGAAAGCGGAACCATGAGGTTGTGCATCGACTATCGTCGACAATAAAGTGACAATAAAGAACAAGTATCCGATTACCCGTATCGATGATTTGTTCGATCAAGCGAAGAACCTCGGTGTTCTCAAAAATAGATTTGAGATCGGGCTATTATCGTTGAATCGAGATTCGGACATACCCAAAACCGCCTTGAGCGAGATATGGTCACTCGAGTTCTTAGTGATGCCGTTTGGGCTCACTAATGCCCTCGGTATTTATGGATTTGATGAATCGGATCTTGGATCATATTTGGATCGGTTAGTAGTTGTGTTCATCGGCGACATCTTGGTCTATTCAAGAGATGAGGCCGAACATCGGAACACAGATTAGTGTTGCAAATTTTCGGGATAGCGGTTATATGCTAAGTTTAGCAAGTGTGAGTTACGGTTAAGAGGTTAGCTTCTTGGGTCACGTGGTATCGCATCGGGTATTGAGTCGACCAACAAAATTTCAACCATACTTGAAACCTCCAAGAAATATTCGAGGTTCGGAGCTTTTTGGGACTTGCGGTTACTAGCGGTTTGTAAAGGATTCTCGATGATAGCCACACCATGTGGCCTTGAAAGATGTCAAGTTTGAATGGGCGGAAAAAGTGTCGAAAAAGTTTTGACCAATTGAAAACTCATTTGGGAAGCTCGATACTAATGCGGCCGAATCGGCAAGAGTTTGTCATCTATAGTGCTCCTACTTGGGTTAGGTTGCGTATTGATGCAAGAAGGTCGAGTTGTGGCCTATCGTCGAGACAATTAAAGCCACATGAGAAAAATTATCCGACCCATGATCTCGAATTGTGCCATCGTATTACGCCTTAAAGATATGGCGACATTACTTATTTGGTGAGAAGTGCCATGTGTATTGGATCACAAAAGTCTCAAATATTTGATGACTCAAAGAGACTTAAATCTGCGACAAAGGCGTTGGCTCATTTGTTAAAGGATTATGGTGGTCATTGACTATCACGGGAAAGGCTAATGTGGTTTGGATGCCTAGGCAAAATCCTTGTTTGCTTTCTGACGATGAATGTACACTTGTCTATCCTACGGACAATGTGTTAGTAGCCAAATTAACGCCAAACCATTGTTGACTCATCAAATTCGTGAAGCTCGAGAAAGTTGATGAGGAGTTGCGTGCAAAACGGTGAGTGTGTTCGAACAAGGAATCGGAGTTTCAAATTGATGATGACGATTGTTTGAGGTTGATCGTTTTGTGTTCAAAAATTGAACTTATTTGATAATTGAGCGAAGCTCATTGTAGCGAATGGCAATCCACGAATCTGAAGATGTACAATGAGTTGAAAGCGTCGGTTTTGGTGGCATGGTATGGCGAGACACCTCGCGATTTTGGAAGAAATTACAAAAGCATTGGGCACCAAGTTGCATTTCAACGCCTTTCACCCCCAAACCAATGGTCAATCCGTATAATTGGATACTTGAGGATATGTTGAGATGTTGCATCCTCGAGTTCGATGGTTGTGGGCGGTACCTACCTTTGATTGAATTAAACACAACAATAGTTTTCAATCAAGTATTAAGATGGCGCCTTTACGAGGGCTTTGTGCGGCGTAAATGCCGTAACCATTGTTTTGGACCGAGCTCGGTGAGAACAAAATTTTGGAGTGGATTTGATTAAAGATCTTTGAGCAGTAAAAGTTCCGTGAAAATCGAAGATAGCCTCCGATCGTCAGAAATCGTATGCGGTTGAAGCGAAAGGACATTGAGTATCGGTGGGAGATAAAGTGTTTCTTAAAGTTTAGTGGAAAAAGATACTCGATTCGGGTAAGGGCAAGTTGAGCCAGATTCATTGGGTCTGAAATCTCCGACGAGTTGGCCCGATTGTTCGTTTGATCTTGCCGAACTTGAAAAGATTCTGGCGTCTTCCATGTTTCAATGCTTGACGCTATAGATCGATCCAATGCACGTAATTAGTCCATCGAGGTTGAAATTCAAGCCGATATGAGTTATGAAGAAGAACCGATTAGTATCTGCTCGTGAAATGAAAGATTCTTGAAACAAAAGGGTTCCGCTAGTGAAAGTGTTATGGCTCAAACAGGGATAGAAGAAGCTACTTGGAACAGAACTCTATGAAAGAGCAATATCCAAACCTATTTAGGTAAGATTTTAGGGGCGAAAATTTCTAAAGTGGGGAGAGTTGTGACCTTAAAACGACCCTAGTGAAATGTGGTTTGGGACCACAAAACCAAGGCATAAAAATAATTTAATATTTATTTTATTGCCTATAATGTGTTAACTCATGTGTGATATCTTTTATGCTTTGATTTAGAATTATAGATGTGAATTTCACTAGAAAGGACCTAGTAATAAACTTTGAAAGTATGAGGAAATGTGTGATGACTAATTAAAGGATGCATGCAAAACAATGGACTTGCATGTCAAATTTCCCCCATAGCTAGTGGCCGGCCATGACAAGGATTTATGGGCAAAATCATGTCATGAAACATGTTTGGTAAATGGGTTATGATGGAAAGAATAAAATAAGGGTATGGAATAAACAATTAATGTTAGTAGATGAGAAACAAAAAAAAGTGTCCATCTTCCTCCATAGCTTGGAGAATGTCCTAAAGGAAGAAAGAAAAAATTTTGTTCATCTCTTTTCACTCTCTTGTTGGGAAAATACTAAGGTTAAGGAAGGAGTTTTGCTTCATACTTGGTTTGGAAGAGGATTAGGAAGAGGTTGGCTAAACTTGCATCAAGATTAAGGTATGTTTGAGGTTCATGCATGTTTTTAGTTGCTAGCTTAATGTTCTTGTTAGCCCATGGTTCAAATCCTTGTTATGTCATGGGAATGAAATTGGCCAAAGTGAATGTGGTGTTAATGCCATTGCATGTTAAATGACAAGCTTGAAAGTGATACATGTGATGGAGGATTGAAGATTCTTAGATTTTCTTTTAGCATTTTTTGAATGAGATACTAAGTTCTTTGTTTCACCATGACCAAATTGAAATGGTGTGGTGTTGTGGTATTGACCATGATATATCCATAAGTATAATTCATGCATGTTGCATGGTAAGTAAATTTAAGCTTTGGAAATGTGTATATATTTGGATATAAGCCACTTGAGAATTGACCCTTGCACCTACATGAATATATGTTTGCACATGATGGATTGGTATGACATATATACTAATTCAAAGTGTATATTTGCTTGTGATGATGTGTTGATTATGAAGTAAATAAGAGATGTGCAATGAATTACGATATGTAATGTGTTAGTAGTAAAATGTATGCTGTTTTTTTTGTGTGGTATTAAGTGTATATTCGAACATGAGGGTAATTAGTGTGCATGCATTCGGTTTGAGGCAAGCATATTGATGCCTATTCTTGGCTTAGAAAATTGGCTAAGAGAATATTAACTAATGTGTTGAGTTCGATTTATGATTTGTACATATACAACTTTGATGCCTAATGTATATAAGGGCCAAGTACTTTGAACTTCACGTTGATGTTTGAATGTATTGAATTGCTTGTTGTGATGTAAAAATGTGCATGACCATTGTGTATTTGAGCTAAAGGATGGCCATATGACCATTTACACTCCTTGTCATATTCGGCCATAAGCTATCATGATGAGATTTTAATAAGTTAAATTTGTGTAAATTAGCTCAAGAGCAAGGAGCTAAATCCGATAAAGGGAAGGAAAAATAGTTGAATAGCCGTCGAAATAATGACAACATCCAAGGTAAGTCTTGAGTGATGACCCTACTTGAATTATATCAAAATTATGCTCCTTGTTTGTGTGGCCATTGAGCAAATAGTAAAGTTGATAGATATTTTGTGTTAGAGCTT
>NW_026440725.1:0-22500 GCF_025698485.1 Gossypium arboreum
AAGCGGATTTATCGAAGTGATTCATCAACGGTGGCGTGTCACAATTCCCTTTTCTTTTTGACTCTGCGCCAGTAATTACACTATTATTAGTGAACAATAATGGAAAAATTGAATTCCTTCATATTTGTTTCATATTCATAGAGATAGGGGACATAATACACATGGATATAGTAAGTCTTGCTTGGGCTGCTTTAATGGTAGTCTTTACATTTTCCCTTTCACTCGTAGTATGGGGAAGAAGTGGGCTCTAGGGGTACTCCTAATTGGGGTTGAGGAATCAAACCGTATCAATTGTTTTCTAGATCGTTTTGCAAAGCCTTTTTTTATTTTAACTATTTTATTAGTCTTCATTTCGAAATTCTTGGATTCTAGTGGAGTAATGTATTCTATGAATAACACCTTTTCAATCAAAATCAAATAAACATTTCAATAATCCCCATGTTCGTATTTCGAAGTAAAAGGGATCCGGATGATAGGCAATAAAAAGAATTCTTCCTAAATTTTCTATTTTGATGAACCAGCTCTTACCAGAGTTATGAACGGACAATGAGGACAAGGAACCCCTTTGTTTCTGTATTTGCTTGTTTTATTTCCTCCTCTTTACTGTTCAAAGAAAAAAAGTCTTTTTTATTTAATTTCATTTAATAAGATCTTGCCTTAGTGTAGTCACATATTAGACACTTACCCCCTGTTTTATTTGAATTTCATTTTTGAAATGCTTTATTGACTCATTTCATATCATGGATCAAAGTTAAATTCAAAATCGGCGGGTATACCCTTTTTCGAAACGAAATACGAAGAAAAGTTACCATAGAACTCTTTGGATCATCTGTCAGTTGCTCAACGAATTACTTCTTTGGAATGTTCAAAAAGATTACTTGTTTTCTTTTTTTTATTAATTTAATTAATATGCCTATTCCATTCCATTTTCCTTCATTTCTGATTATTTAATAGGAATCTCGGTATCCACCAAAAAAATCAAATCCATGAAATGAAAAATTATAAAATCGTGAACTTGCCTTTCAATTATTTCAGATTAATTGAAATCAACACAAATAAAATAGATCAAGCGAAAATAAAATTGAGATACTATGTACATACATATCTTTAATTGATATCGACATGTATGAAGATACATATTGTGGATTCATCTATAAAGCGTATCTTTCTACATACAATAATAGATATAGATAGTATGGTAGAAGATTCATATTTTTTCTACCATACTATCAGTTTTATAGGATACTGCTGATTCTAGTCCATTCATTTTATTTAAGACGTGATTTGAATCCTTTTTCTTAACTCCTTGATAAAAGTCAGTTTCATTCAAATTAATCACTTTGACGGTTTTACGTATATTATAAGTAAAAAGCGGTAGGAACTAGAATGAACAGCGCTGTAGCAATAAATGCGAGAATATTTACTTCCATAATTTCATTGTTTTTTTACTTCCAATAACTCGAGTTTAATCCATAGAGATGATAAATTTGTCGCTTGTAAATTCAATGCAATGACTTACATTTCAATGACATCGAATCGGATCAATATCATGAATAACAATATCTAGGCTATCAAATCGATTCACCGTCGAGAAGAATAGTATAACATAGGAAGATCTTTTATCCACCGAATACAAAAGTGATGCCTGGTCAATCAAAGAATTCCTTTATTTATATATATTCTTTTCCACCCTTTCTTTTCGATAATCTGCCTTCCTTGTACAATCATCTGATGATGTATCATCTGACTGCTTTTCCACTTTCACCGTTTACAAATAGTTTCCAAATAAACCCCAACAAAAGAGAAGGAAAAATAAATAAAAAAAGATAAAGATATCGTTGGGAATGAAATTCTGTCATTTGTATCCCTTTGACAGAAAACGGAGGGATCTATTGATGTATTTTAAAATTTTATCCGTCAGGACTGACGGGGCTCGAACCACAGCTTCCGCCTTGACAGAGCAGTGCTCTGACAATTGAACTACAATCCCAGAAATAAAAAAGTGTACAACAGAGATAGTCTTATGATTTCATTCAAGCCATTTCTATTTAGATTTTAGATTCGAAGCCGGGTTGTAACAAACAAAGGCGCGAGTAATATATTATCCATACGGGTATGCACTTTGGTGAGAGCGACGCGGATTACTAGTTACTAGGAATCCTTTCGTTATTACCAAATAAATCGATCAATAATCAATTTGAAAATGAAAACAAAAAAGTCTTCTTTTTGTTTACTTTACTCTTTTCTTTCATTAAACTTTCTATTTAATGATCCTGATGTGAATCTAGAGCGTTATCAAGGTCATAATTTATGGAACAACTAAATAAATGAACAAAATAAAAACAAATAGCAGGGATGGATATATCACAAAATTGGACTTTTTATTCTTCCTAATTTTTTGTTTGGCTTTTCAGGAAAACAAAATACAAAAATGGGCATTTTAGGTTATGGCGGATCAGCGAATTATTGGGCGAGCTGGATTTGAACCAGCGTAGACATATTGCCAACGAATTTACAGTCCGTCCCCATTAACCGCTCGGGCATCGACCCAGGAAGAATCAATTCTAGGTTTATTGATAATCCATGATCAACTTCTTTCGTAGTACCCTACCCCAGGAAGTCAGATCCCGCTGCCTCCTTGAAAGAGAGGTGTCCTGAACCGCTGAACGATGGGGGCATACTTGCCTGACCGCGACCATACTATGCTCATATGAGCAGTTTTTAAAATTGTCAATATAATGGAATGACTAGAGCCGAGAGCTTTTCCATCTTTTATGATTTTCCATTTTAGATTCACGATTTATACTCAGTAAATCATTCATCGCCACTCTATTCGATATAGAAATAAATTAGATAAATTCAATCTATTATAAATATTTATTAGAAATAAATAGATATTATAAAATAGAAATAAATAGATATTATAAAAGAAACTAGATTATATTAATAATACAAGTATAAGATCAGTGATTGGTTTAACATAAACATAAAAAAGGAGTTAACCTTCATTTTTCCACTTTCATTCATTGATTCACTCATTATTACGACGAGACAGGCATTTCTATCTCACTAAGCCGGTAAATTAACAAAAAGTAAATCAGGAATTTTGGAAGGGCAGCAGAAGTTATCGAAAATTATGTGTGTGTGTTTTTTTTAAAACTAAAATTGGGTTCAGTGGACAAAGCAAATCCCTTCATCACATGTTTCGATAAAATAGATTGGATCTATGTCGAATTGCTAAGGTACCTGTATTAATCAAATAAATGAATTTCGTTCTGTTCTGATAAGCCAATTATGATTGGCCTTGAAACAATTCATTGCATTGATATTTATCAAACCCAATACCAATAAAACCATTTTACCCTCTACGTTAAGTAAATTGAATTCTCATTCCTGAGCTACTAGCCACTATGAGTCTACTGCATATACTTATATATATATAAATAGATCTTATCCGTCTACTAATTCATTCAGTAATTGAATCGACCGCCCTTTTAACTCAGTGGTAGAGTAACGCCATGGTAAGGCGTAAGTCATCAGTTCAAATCCGATAAGGGCTTTTGACTTTTTTTCATAAAACTCCTATGAAATGGTAGTATTCATATTGAATACTAGGGATGTATTTTTATTGGTAATAAAACCAACTGTATATGTATAATAATTGAATTAGTGTATAATTTAACTCTAATAAGTTATTATTCTAATGAGTTAGAGTTAGAGTAATTCTAAAGAAAGTTGAAATTATAATGAATAATGATAAGCCGTCTCTTGAAGCGACAAATATATATTTCTATTTTGTTTGATTTTGAATTAGATTATTCAATCAAATCCATTGTAAAAATTGTAAAGATTAGAAATCAACAAAAGAAAAGTAAGTGGATCTAACCCATTGAATCGTGACTATATCCACTATTCTGATATTAAAATTCGATAGAGATGAAATTGGAACAGTCGATTTCTTTTATTTCATATTTATTTGGACTCCACAAGAATCCGTCGATATTTCCGATTCAATCTTCTTGTTCCTAGGAATAAATTAATATTCGAGATAAAGAAACATTTATTTCAAGTTACAACCTAAGAGCCTTTTCAACATCTTATCTTTCTTTGATTCAGAACACAACAAGATCCATTTCTCTATATATTCTATCTATTCTATAATAGATAGAAACCTAAATCAAATCATGTCTTCACATATCAAATATTTCCATATCGATACATATGACACTTTTGTTCTGCCAATGTGATGGAAGTGAGTGCGAAAAAGAAACTTTCATTTTGAGTCTCCTATTATTTAATTTAATATTATTAAATATTGTATTAGATTGAAAAATAGGAACTTCGATCTTTTCTGATATACATAAAGTAAATAGAAAAAGATTCAGTGGATTCTCGACCGTGAAATGAAAAAATAGCCTCTGGAGTTTTTTGTTTATATTCATCTGAAGGAAATATGAAAGAAAACAATAAATAAAAGAAATAAAATGAAGGAAATATATCAGACTATAGTAATTTAATACATAGAAAAAAATACATAAAATATTGATTTTTATCAATTTCACGAACAAGATCAAGAATAAGATTAGTTGATGGAGGGAGGGAGATCTGGGGATCAACCAGTAGCGAGAGAAGGATCCTTCTTCCTTGAATTGAAGAGTTCGTTCAAAAAATTCATCTATCTGATTGATGAGCCATAAGACAATTCATGGTTCAGACGACTAGTAAAAATAGAAAAGAATAAACGAATTGAGTTCATGGATTTACCTAAGTCAGGTTATGGACCAATACAAGAAAATATTTTTTTATATTCGAAACCAATTAATTATAAGGGGCAGTGCACGAGAAATCAAATCATACATAAAAAATCGAATCCCCCAGCGCCCCATAAGGGTGCTCGGAAATGGTTGAAGTAGTTGAATAGGAGGATTACTATGACTATAGCCCTTGGTAAATTACCAAAGATGAAAATGATTTATTTGATATTATGGATGACTGGTTACGTAGGGACCGTTTCGTTTTTATGAGTTGGTCGGCCTATTGCTCTTTCCTTGTGCCTATTTCGCTCTAGGGGTTGGTTTACAGGTACAACCTTTGTAACTTCGTGGTATACTCATGGATTGGCCAGCTCCTATTTGGAAGGCTGCAATTTCTTAACCGCCGCAGTTTACTACCCTGCTAATAGTTTAGCACATTCTTTGTTGTTACTATAGGGTCCTGAAGCACAAGGAGATTTTACTCGTTGGTGTCAATTAGGTGGTCTGTGGACATTTGTTGCTCTTCACGGCTTTCGGACTAATGGGTTTTATGTTACGTCAATTTGAACTTGCGCGATCTGTTCAATTGCGACCTTATAACGCAATCGCATTCTCTGGTCCAATTGCTGTTTTGTTTCTGTATTCTGATTTATCACTAGGTCAGTCTGGTTGGTTCTTTGCGCTAGTTTTGGTGTAGCTATATTTCGATTCATCCTCTTTTCCAAGGATTTCATAATTGGACATTGAACCCATTTCATATGATGGGAGTTGCCGGTGTATTGGGCGCGGCTCTGCTATGCGCTATTCATGGTGCTACCGTAGAGAATACTTTATTTGAAGATGGTGATGGTGCAAATACATTCCGTGCTTTTAACCCAACTCAAGCCGAAGAAACTTATTCAATGGTCTGCTTAACCGCTTTTGGTCCCAAATCTTTGGGGTTGCTTTTCAATAAACGTTGGTTACATTTCTTTATGTTATTTGTACCAGTAACCGGTTTATGGATGAGTGCTCTGGAGTAGTCAGTCTGGCTCTGAACCTACGTGCCTATGACTTCGTTTCCCAGGAAATCCGTGCAGCAGAAGATCCTGAATTTGAGACTTTCACCAAAAATATTCTTTTAAACGAAAGGTATTCGTGCTTGGATGGCAGCTCAAGATCAGCCTCATATTATATTCCTGAGGAGTTCTACCCGTGAACGCTCTTTAATGGAACTTTAGCTTTAGCCGGTCGTGACCAAGAAACCACCGGTTTCGCTTGGTGGGCCAGGAATGCCCAGCTTATCAATTTATCCGGTAAACTATTGAGGCTCATGTAGCCCATGCCGGATAATCGTATTCTGGGCCGGAGCAATGAACCTATTCGAAGTGGCTCATTTTGTCCCAGAAAAACCATGTGAACAAGGATTAATTTACTTCCCCACCTAGCTACTCTAGGCTGGGGGTAGATCCTAGCGGAGAAGTTATAGACACCTTTCATACTTTGTATCTGGAGTACTTCATTAATTTCCTCTGCTGTATTGGGCTTTGGCGGTATTTATCATGCACTTCTGGGACCTGAAACTCTTGAAGAATCTTTTCCATTTTCGGTTATGTATGGAAGATAGAAATAAAATGACCACAATTTTGGGTATTCACTTAATTTTGCTAGGTATAGGTGCTTTTCTTCTAGTATTCAAGGCTCTTTATTTTGGGGGCGTATACGATACCTGGGCTCCGGGAGGGAGATGTAAGAAAATTACCAACTTGACTCTTAGCCCAAGTGTTATATTTGGTTATTTACTAAATCGCCCTTTGGAGCGAAAAGGTGGATTAGTGTGGACGATTTGGAAGATATAATTGGAGGACATGTATGGTTGAGGTTCCATTTGTATATTTGGTGGAATCTGGCATATCTTAACCAAACCTTTTGCATGGGCTCGCCGTGCACTTGTATGGTCAGGAGAGGCACTTGTCTTATAGTTTAGGTGCTTTATCCGTTTTTGGTTTCATTGCTTGTTGCTTTGTCTGGTTCAATAATACCGCTTATCCTAGTGAGTTTACGGGCCCACTGGACCAGAAGCTTCTCAAGCTCAAGCATTTACTTTTCTAGTTAGAGACCAACGTCTTGGGGCTAACGTGGGATCCGCTCAAGGGCCTACTGGGTTAGTAAATATCTAATGCGTTCCCCGACCGGAGAAGTCATTTTGGAGGAAACTATGCGTTTTGGGATCTGCGTGCTCCTTGGTTAGAACCTCTAAGAGGTCCCAATGGTTTGGACTTGAGTGGGTTGAAAAAGACATACAACCTTGGCAAGAACGGCGTTCTGCGGAATATATGACATGCTCCTTTAGGGTCTTTAAATTCTGTAGGTGGCGTAGCTACCGAGATCAATACGATTAATTATGTCTCTCCAGAAGTTGGTTAGCTACCTCTCATTTTGTTCTAGGATTCTTCCTATTCGTGGGTCATTTATGGCGCAGGGGAGAAACTCTTGCAACCGGCAGGATTTGAAAAAGGAATTGATCGTGATTTTGAGCCTGTTCTCTCCATGACTCCTCTTAACTGAGATAACTGAGACAGGAGATCCAATGTAAGGTGGAATCAATTTGATTACACTATATATATTGAGGAATCAGGTGATATTTAAAAAGTATTCTGTTTTCCTTTCGTTTCAACTCATTTCTATCTAAAATATTTTTTCTGGCTCGCTATTCACCCAGCCGAGCCATTACCTTTATTAATAAGATTCTTAATTAAGAAGCCAGGAAAAAGCAATAAAGAAGAAATCTATTCATCGAGCAAAGGAGAGAGGATTCGAACCCTCGATAGTTCTTTGTTCGAACTATACCGATTTCAAGACCGGACTATCAACCACTCAGCCATCTCTCCGAAGCTAATTTCTATTTATTTTATTCCACCGAATCGAACATGGCCATATGAGTTGATACCATCACTATGTATAGAAAGATATCGTGTGTGAACCTATAGGTCAATCTATTTATCTGTATATAGATAGATGAAATGCATAATCTAGCATGCCTATTTGTGAACGTGAAAAAAAAATCACCCTCGACCCCATGTCCGAATAAAAGCGGTTAAAGGGTTGGAAATAAGTCATATAGAATCAATCGATTCATGGTAAAATCCTCTACCTTGCATTTTATTAATTTTTTTGGTCAATATCATAGAGGGATCAAATGGTATAGTTCTTTTGTTGGTAGCTTGGAGGATTAGAAACATGACTATTGCTTTCAATTGGCTGTTTTGCATTAATTGCTACTTCGTCAATCTTACTGATTAGTGTACCTGTTGTATTTGCTTCTCCTGATGGTTGGTTGAGTAACAAAATATTGTATTTTCGGTACATCTTTATGGATTGGATTAGTTTTCTAGTGGGTATCCTTAATTCTCTTATTTCTTGATCTATCCATTCTGGATCCAAAATGACCCTCCACGAATTTTCAGATTTTGAGACACATTCAATAATATAGAAGTATAAGTTGCCAAAATGAAATAAAAAAAAAAATTAGAGGGGGTCAGTCAAACTTCTGTAATCTGTAATGTAACTTGAATGAAATAAATAGAATTTGAATGATGAATGAAAGAAAATAATAAAATCAAAATCATAATAAAAAAATGAAAATAAATTAATAATTTATTTTAATTATACTTAAATTAAATTATTAATTTTCTATTTAACTTAAATTAAATATTAAATAATAATAAATTCTAAATATACTAAATATAAATAACTAAATAATAACTAAATAGAAATAAAATAAATAATAACTAAATAAAATAAATAACTAAATAGAAATAAAAATATATATAAAATATATATAATAATAATATATAAAAATAATATATAAATTATAAATAGATAATATAATAATAGATAGAATAATAAAATAAATAATATAGAAATATAGATTTATAAATCGAAATATATTAATATAATAATATAAATATTATTAATTACTTAATATTCTTAATATTAATAACAAATAATATAAATTAATATTAATTGCTAATAACATAATTTGATTAATTGATAAGCATTTGAATTGTTATATAATTTCGATTATTAATTGGTTTAGTAGGTAGAATTTGATAAAATCGCCCTGAACTGAAGAAAGTATCTGTCCTAGCTCTGACCAAATATTCTTTCGTATCAAGAATCAAGAACGAAAATGCGGATATAGTCAGATGGTAAAATTTCTCTTTGCCAAGGAGGAGGCGGGTTCGATTCACTATCCACCCAGGGCAATGTATTTAAGATAAGGATAAAAGATTCGTTATAGTTGACTGTAAATAGTTGACTGGAATTGGAATATAATACACCCCCTAAAAGAAAAAAATGACTAGTTAATAGGGTCAAGTCTAATTTTTTGTCAAAAAATGTAATGTTGCGGGAACAGGATTTGAACCATGACCTCAAGGTTATGAGCCTTGCGAGCTACCAAACTGCTCTATCCCGCGATGAAAGAAACCAAACTAATGGACAAACAAAGATTGAATGCGCCCTCTTCCATATATGTACAAATAGAATAGCCTATTTATACAGAATGGTAAAGGGCCCTCTATGATCATCGATCATAGAAATAAATAGAAAAGTAAGGATATTTTAATCCTTACCAACGATCTTATTGCCCCGGCAACAAACATGCGTGAACCATTTCACAAGTGTGTCCGGATAGTCAAAGTCTCGATAGTTAGCTCTCGGTCTTCCGGTCGAAAAGCAACGTCGATGAAGACGTTATGGGTGCGCTATTTCGTGGTGAGGTTGTAACTTTCCATGAATTTTCCATTTCTCACTCAACGACGGAACTTTATTATTTCTTTTTGAGGATCGACGAATCAAATGATATTTTTGTTCCAATTTTTGCCTCTTCTTCTCCTATGAATCAAACTTTTCTTTGCCATAATGGTTCCAGTTCCTATTATTATCAATGATACAAGTCGGATCCTAGATGTAGAAATAGAGGCATACCCCTTCTCCATCGAAAGAGATGATATTATCGCAGATACAGCGCATAACATAAAATTAACCAAATTTGCCCGATGTAGAGGCAATCAAAGCCATAAGTAATATAACCTACAGAAAGTGGGCTAATCAACCAATCTTGCCTGCACAATAGAAAGAGCCACTGGTTTATCTCTCCATCGAATCAAATTAGCTAAGGTGTGCGTTCATGAGCCCATGCTAAAGTTTCGATCAATTCTTGCCAATATCCGCGCCAGAAATTAAGAACATAAATCCAGTAGCCCAAACAAGATGTCCAATAAGAACATCACGCCCAGACTGATAAACTATTCATACCAAATGGGTTATACCCATTGATAAGTTAATGAAGAGTTTAACCATGAATAATCTCCATCCCATCAAATAAGTGGAAGATTCATTAAACTGTGAGACGTTACCCTGCCATAATGATGTGTTTTCAATGCCAATAAAAGTAACCCATCCAATGGTATTTAACATCAGAAAACCGCCAAATAAAATGCGTCCCACGCCGAAATATCACAAGTACCCCCTCGCCCGGACCATCGCAAGAAAACTATAAAAATCCTTTTATCCGGCATTAACTTGGAACCGCGCGCATCTAAAGCGCCTTTACTAAGATCAATGTGGTTGTATGTAAACCTAGAGCAATAGCATGATGACAAGAAGTCTCCAGGACCTATTGTTAAGAATAGTGAATTACTATTTTCATTAACAGCATTTAACCAGCCAGGCAACCATATGCTTCGACCCGCATTGAATGCTGGGCCATTCGTTGAAGATAAAAGCACATCGAACCCGTATGAAGTTTTACCATGAGCAGATTGGATCCATTGGGCAAATATGGGTTCGATCAAGATTTGTTTCTCGGGTCCCAAAAGCAAGCATGACATCATTATGGACATAAAGTCCCAAAGTATGGAATCCCAGAAAGAGGCTGGCCCAACAAATGGGATATGATAGCTTCTTTATGGTCTAACATTCTTGCCAATACATTATCCTCATTCTGTTCCGGATTGTAATCTCTAATAAAAAATATAGCTCCGTGGGCAAAAGCTCCTGTCATGATGAATCCTGCGATGTATTGGTGATGGGTATATAACGCAGCTTGAGTAGTAAAGTCTTGTGCTATGAACGCATAAGCAGGTAAAAGAGTACATGTGTTGAGCTACCAAGGACGTAATAACCCTAAAGAAGCTGAAACAAGGCCTAATTGAAAATGAATCGAATTATTGATTGTGTCATAAAGACCCTTATGCCCCCCCCCAATCGTCCTCCCGGAGAATATTGCTTCTAAAAGATCTTTTATACTGTGACCAATTCCGAAGTTAGTTCTATACATGTGACCCGCTATTAGGAAAAAATTGCAATAGCTAAATGATGGTGTGCAATATCAGTCAACCATAAACTTTGCGTTTGTGGATGGAATCCCCCGAGAAGGGTTAGAATGGCAGTTCCTGATCCTTGGGAGGTACCAAATAAATGACTACTTGAATCGGGGTTTTGAGCATAAAGATTCCACTGACCTGAAAAAATGGGCTAACCCTTGGGGATGCGGTAATACATCTAAAATTATTCCATCGAACATATTCCCCGGATCCAGGAATAGCGACATGGACTAAGTGCCCTGTCCAAGCCAAGAACTTACTCCGAATAGTCCTGACAAATGATGATTGAGACGAGATTCGGCGTTTTGAACCACGAAACGCTCGGTTTCCATTTCGGTTGTAGGTGTAACCAACCCGCTATAAGGATAGAGCAGAAAGAAATAATAGAAAAAGGGCTCCAGTATAAAGATCTTCATTAGTACGTAACCCGATTGTATACCACCACTGATAAACACCAGAGTAAGCGATATTCACTGGACCAGGCGCCCCTCTAGTAAAAGCTTCCACCGCCGGTTGACCAAAATGAGGATCCCAAATTGCATGAGCAATCGGCCTTACATGTAAAGGATCCTGTACCCATGCCTCAAATTTCCCTGCCAAGCTACATGAAACAGATTTCCGAGTCCAGAAAAATTATTGCTAATTGCCCAAGTGAGAAGCAAAAATATTCTGATAAAGACGTTCCTCAGTAATATCATCATGACTCTCGAAGTCATGCGCGGTATAATACCAAACCAAATACGACGAGTAGTGGGGTCCTGAGCTAATCCTTGGCTAAACCTTGGAAATCTTAATGCCATAATGCCTTTCAAATCCTCCTAGCCATTATCCTACTGCAATAATTCTTGCTAAGAAGAATGCCCATGTTGTGGCAATTCCACCCAGAAGGTAATGGGTTACCCTACAGCACGTCCTTGTACAATGCTCAAGGCTCTAGGCTGAGTAGCAGGAGCAACTTTTAATTTATTATGAGCCCAAACGATGGATTCAATAAGTTCTTGCCAATAACCACGTCCGCTGAATAGAAACATTAAACTAAAAGCCCATACAAAATGAGCACCTAAGAAAAGAAGGCCATATGCAGATGTGAAGAACCATAAGACTGAATTACCTGGGATGCTTGTGCCCATAAGAAATCGCGTAGCCACCCATTAATAGTAATAGAACTCTGCAAAATTTCCTCCTGTGATGAGTTACCACCCTTGATCACTTATAGTACCCAAACATCTGACTGCATTTTCAACTGAAATGGAATATTACTACAGAAATTGAATTGTACATCCAGAATAGTCCTAAGAGACATGATCCCAAGCGGATGCTTGACATGTCCCCCTCTTCCAGGCCCGTCACAAGAAACAAAAGCGAGATTTGCTTTATCCGGTATCAAACGCGAGCTGCGAGCAAATAGAACACCTTTCGGAGTATCAATACCGTCATGAATCGTAAATGCATGAATGTGATGGACCAAAAATCTGCGGTTTCCTAATGGAATAGGTAACAAAGCAACTTTGCCCCTACTGCCACTAAATCACCGCCTCCCCAGGTCAAACTGGTGCTCGCTGTTGCACCAGGAGCCGTTACCAGGTGCTAAAGTATGGGTGTTTTGTATCCATTGAGCAAAGACGGGTTTAATTGTAGCATGGTATCTGAAATATCTTGTGGACGCCCTAAAGCGCTCATGGTATCATTATGAATATACAAACCAAAACTGTGAAAGCTAGAAATATACATACCCAGTTGAGATGTGATATGATTGCATCACGATGCCTAAGGACACGATCTAATAGATCGTTGTATCGAAATGGATGGATCATAGTCTCTTACCATAAAAATGGCTGCATGCGCAGCGACTTACTATCAGAAATCCACCAATCCACATGTGATGTGAACAATGACAGTTGTACCATAGTCAGTAGCTAGATATGGATAAGGGCATGGAATACATATGGTGAGCTACAACAATGGTTAAAAGAGCCTAACATAGCTAAGTTAAGAGATAATTGAGGCATGCCATGATGTTGTTAGGTTTCATATAGTCCTTTATGCCCTTGGCCTGTAAATGGACCTTTGAGCCTCTAAAATATCTTTTAGGCTATGCCCATACTGATTGGTCTTATATGTGACCCTATTAGGAAAAGAACAATAGCTAAATGATGGTGTGCAATATCAGTCAACCATAGACCCCCAGTCACTGGATCTAATCCTCCGCGAAAAGTAAGAATTCCGCATATTTTGACCAATTCAAGGTAAAAATGGGGTTGCTCCTCTAAAACTGGGATAAAGTTGAGCCAAAGATCACGATTCAAGATAAATTCATGGGAAGTGGGATCTCTTTTAGGGTCTACTCAACATTTAGAAATTGGTTTATCGGTAAAGATACATGTGCTTGCCCGCCCAAGAAGGGACCCAAGTCCCAGTAGCCCTGCTAAATGGTGATTCAACATAGATTCTACATCTTGGAACCAAGCCAATTTTGGGGCCGCGTGATAATGGAACCAACCGGCAAAAGCATTAAGGCCAGAACCAATGCACCGATTGCGGTACAATAGAGTTGTAATTCACTAGTTATTCAGATGCTCGCCAAATCTGAAAAAACCAGAGGTTATTTGTATTCCTCGAAACCCCCCACCCACATCGCCATTCAAGATTTCTTGGCCCACTATTGGCCAAACCACCTGGGCGCTAGGTCAATGTGAGTAGGATCGCTGAGCCATGCTTCATAATTGGAAAAACGAGCACCGTGGAAATACATGCCGCTCAGCCAAGAAAGATGATGGAGGTTGGCCGAAATGGGCACTAAATATTTTGCGAGATCTCCTCCAAATCACTGGTATGGCTATCGAAATCGTGAGCATCGGCATGTAGGTTCCAGATCAGAGTGGTAGTATCGGGTCCCTTAGCTATTGTTCTTGAGAAATGGCCAGCCTGGCCCATTCCTCGAAAGAAGTTTTTACGGGATCCCTATCTGCAAATTTTACTTCTGGTTCGGCGAACGAATAATCATTGAGTCCTCCTCTTTCCGGACAACACATACAAAGAGACCCGCCAACAGTCAGTAATTAGTGAACCTATGAGAGACGCTTATAATTAGTTTCTTTCTCTTCTATCTCATCTATCTATCTATTTTTTATCTATCTATTTTTCTTTGATTTATTCACTAGAGCAATTATGATCTGGAAGTCGATCCGGGGCAAGTGTTCGGATCTATTATGACATATCCATGAGGCGCTCAACGGACCTTTAATCTTATAAAACCTTTTCGGACTTTACTTACATTGGTACAAACCCATTTTTGTGCAACCGGTTGTAGTGTATTCATATCTCAATTAGAAGTTCGAGGTGGTTTTTTGTCTTACATAGATAGAACAAACAATATTACTCTATCCCAAATCGTGCACATTCATTACTGCAGGATACTCCAGTATCGATAGTTAGTCATTTGAGGGTTTTTATTAGTTTTAGTTTTAATAGAAATAGAAGCAGAAAATATATATATATTATATATATTTTATTTGCTATATCCGTGTATTACTTATCCTTACGAAATATCAAACGAAATAGAACGATTTGAGAAAGGATATAATGAAATTCTTTGATTGGTTTTCCCAAAGAGAAATGCTCCGTTTTATTTGACCCATGGGTCAACAAAACCAAACCATTACACAATTAACAATTCCAATTAAATTAATATTTTTTACTATTTAATTTAAATAGTCAAATTGACTAGAAAATCAGATTTAATAATTTAAATAGTACCGTAATTTATTTAATTAAATTAAATATTAAATAAATGGATTTAATAGAAATTAAAGAAATAGAATTAAATAGAATTCTCTAATTTCTAATTCAATTTCGAATCCTAAAACTAAAATAATAATAAATAAACAGAGGCTCTTGTTCTTATTCGAAACGCCGCGTGATCTTTAACCAATTCTGCGCTATATAATTACCGGAGTAAGCGCTATAGCCTGTTTCCAATACTCAGCGGCAGTCAGACAAAGCCTCCGCTATTCAGAATCCCCCTGTCGATGGCCTGTTCTCCCCGGTCGAAATAGGCGGTTCAATTCCTTCCCTTAGAACCGTACTTGAGGTTTCCTACCTCATACTGCTCAGCAGTCAATTCTTTTGATATCATTTTTTACTACCATATCCAATTGAATGAGATTTCTCATAGATCTATTGATTTGTCTCGGGTTAACCAAAAGGGGTTAATTACATGAGTTTCAAACTCTAATTTGGATTAAATTAATAATAAGTTTTATCTTTTCTCCCACCTTCAGAAAAATAAAGCATAGGCATTTCAGGGCTGTCGTCCGTTAGATTTTTCTGAAGGTAACTATCTCGGTTTCATATCATATAGAAATTTATATAGAATCCTTGAAAAGACTTCTTCCTCATAAAAAGACACTGTCTTTGGGATCTGATGCTACACCGCTGCTCAATAACTTGGGGATCGGCTCTATTACATAAGTCGATTCCTAATTTTATCTCATATCATGACATAAATAAGCAGTTCTTTTATTGTATCCTGACTCAAAACCTCGCTAATTGATCTTTACGGTGCTTCCTCATCAATTAGATCTTTATCCATAGAATAGTATCTAGGCATATATATTTCTTCATATTTCGACTTCTATGAAGTTTCTTTTTTTGTTACAGCTGATAAAAATCGTTTTTTGGACGATGCAATATGTAGAAAGCCTATTTTTTTTTCTAGTATTTTATTTACTAGCGTGTTTATTTACTAGCGTATTTATTTACTAGCGTGTTGCTCTTTCTTTCTTTTTATTTCTATATAGTGGAATAGTCGCGAATAATGACAGATCTGAGCCATATTATTAAAAGCATGGTAGAACGGGTTTC
This sequence comes from Gossypium arboreum, assembly GCF_025698485.1. Taxonomy (NCBI): domain Eukaryota; kingdom Viridiplantae; phylum Streptophyta; class Magnoliopsida; order Malvales; family Malvaceae; genus Gossypium; species Gossypium arboreum. The sequence goes on from NW_026440725.1 coordinate 15,989, forward strand.
GTTCTAGTGCTAAAATAATATTCTAAAGCTTTTGTATGCTCTCCATTACTTGTGTGAATAAGGCCTATGTTATATAGTATAACTTCGATCATTAGGGATCAATTTCTAGTCGCATAGCTTCATAATAATTCTGTAAGGCCTCCGCATAATTTCCTTCGGATTGACCGACATCGTTACAGTCGTCATTCGATTCAAAGAATTCTCCGTTCAAAACCGTACATGAGATTTTCACCTCCTTACGGCTCCTCCTTTATGCATAATGAGAATAATCATGGAATTAAAAAAAGGTCGAAATATTGTCATTATGACTGGGCAGGGCTAATGTTTTACAAGAAATCTCTAGCCAACCCTCTTGCAAAGATCTTTCTTACCATCAAGCGTGTTCGTACTAGATAAAAAGTAAACTCCAACAATTTCTTTGTTCTCGCCTTGTAATTTCCAGGAATTAGTCACTTCAACAATCTTCGATGGTTATATGGGTATCAAGTACAAGAAAAGATGGATGTTTGTTGTCCCAACCATTTCTCTTGGTTCGATCCCGATAAAGAGAATCATTAATAACAAAGTTTTCGTGTTGTTGATTCCTAGGCGTGGTACTTCCTCTATATGCCGCCTATTGGTACTAATGTAGTGAGTTGACCAATACAGACCCATAAGTGTAACCTTCGCTCAATACTCGAATCAACAATTGAAGCATCTGAGGTTGCATTAATCGGGATACGACAGAAAGAATTGCTTTATTTAAACTACCCTTCAACAAGCGTAGATTTCTTTTTGTTTTCAATACCTTTTTCTATTCTGAATAATGTGTCTTTTTCTAAGACTGAGGTGGTAAAAAAGTAAATAAAAAAAGTAAATAATAAATAAGAATAAAGAGAATAAGTAAAATATATATAATAATAATCAAATCGCTCCATCTCTGTAATAAGTAAATACCTTTTTCTCCTGAAGTTGTCGGAATTATTCGTAATAAGATATTGGCTACAATTGAAAAGGTCTTATCAATAAAATTTCCATTTATCTGCGATCTAGGCATGGTAGCAATCCATTCTATAACTCTTTCGCCCCTCGTGAGAAAATAAAATGATCTCACAAACAGAAGTGTACAGTACGAAATAACATAAAAAGTAGACCCATTCCATTTTTAAAATTCTTTGAGCGGAGGCTAAAGAAAAAGTGATAAAAAAAGTGATGAAAAGTTTTCTATTTTTTATAGCAAGTTCCTAGTTAGAATTGATATTGTTCGTACCTATCAGACAATCTAATATAATAACTCGCTATTCGCTCGGGTATCGGCCATAATAATTATGTAGGAGAGATGGCCGAGTGGTTCAAGGCGTAACATTGGAACTGCTATATAGACTCTTGTTTACGGTTCGAATCCCTCTCTTTCCCGCACCTTCACTAATTCCTAATGTAACTGACTACAATGTATCAAATAAGAACATATACTAAAATTAGACCCTTCTTTAGTTCTCTATTTAAATTCCTTTTAATATGGAATAAAAATAGCATACAGGGGATGAAAATCTCCCACATATCTATCATACATGAATAGGAGAAAAATCTCAAGAATCAAGCCCATTCCCTGCCTTTACTTAACCTTCAACAGGTGAAAGGGCAGAACCCTTATTTTATTATTTTAATTAGGTTTAAGTCTGACGAGAATAATATTCTACGACAAGCAATTCATTTATTTCAAACCAACCCATTTTCCTATCTATTATTTGATTGACTAATCCTTTTATTATAATGTGAAGGTCAAATGTTTTGGTAATTCCTCATTGGTGGATGAATCAGAATAATTTTGAAGGAAGTTCTAGATTTTTTGTTCATCCCTCCTTTGAAATAATATCTCGAGGGTTTACAGCGATAACGTTATATCTACTGTATTAACTAAAATATGTCTATGGTTAACTAATTGACGGGCTTGAGAATAGTCAAGCCATACCCAATCGAAAAAGGATGTTATCAACCGCATTTCAAGTAATTGTAGTAAAACCTGACCTGTTGACCCTTTGGCTTTTCTGGCACAGACGTATTTAAGTAATTGTCGTTCTGTAAGGCCAATGAAAACATAATTTTGTTTTCTTCTAAACGAATACGGTATTGAGATTTTTACCGGGAAAGCGATTGGTTTCTAGATCGCTTCCGGCCGACCTTTACTATTAGTCGGTAAACCCCCAGACAGCGTATTTTTTGAGCAGGGCCCTCAGTAACGTGACATAAGACTCCTTATTAATTTGAATTTTATTGAAATTTCATAAACCGAAATTAAAACTGAACTAAATGAAGCAAAAATCGACTGAAGTTGTACTACAAATATAATGAGATGAATTGGATCAATATCCATATTTACTTTGTTTTGTATTGTATATAGTAGCACAAAAAATGAAATAAATATATATATAATATATAAAAATAATATTAATATATAAATAAAAATATATAAAATATTAGATATAAAATATTTAGAATATATATAATAAAATAGATATATATAAATAAATTGAATATAATATTAAATAGATAAATAAATTAAACCAAAGAGTTTCCCTTTTTTCTTGATTTATTCTGCAAAGGTCTAACTCCTCAAATTGATCCTAATTGGAAGTTTCGACAGATAATAAACAGATTGTTGACCTTTGGGAAATTGGAAAGAAAGGGAAAAGCTTTTCACTGTTTGTTCTTTGATTTCAAAAAAACATTCTAAATTATGTAAAAAGGCAAAAAAGCAAACAAATAGGAAAGCCGGCTATCGGAATCGAACCGATGACCATCATTTACAAATGCGATGCTCTAACCTCTGAGCTAAGCAGGCTCAAATAATGAAATTTGGTATCATAGGGATTCAGCAAACTATTAGATCTTATCTTAACTTTATCTATTAGTTATTCATAATTATATGAATTATTAATATGAATTAGAGACTCAATTTAGAAAAACTAGAATTTTAATTTGCAATGCCATACTTAATATAAACTTAATATAAATATAACATATTTAATATAATGGTAGATTCAATCTAATATTCAAGCTAATGTTGATGAATCTAATATTCGATTTAAATTAAAATTTTATATATATATTTATTATTTATCTATATATTATATATTTAATATATTTAATAATATCATATCTTATTCTATTTTCTTATATTAATAATATTACTAATATTACTGACTCCATTTTTATTTTTCTAGTTTATTTTATATTTTGTATATTTTACATCTAAATTATATAAAATGAAAATTTTTATATAATTTCATTTAATCGATCGATTTAATAGATTTAATCTAGATTAAATTTATTTCTATTTAGTTTAGAGTTCTAGAGATAATTAGAGTCAAAATCTTTTTATGCAGTTATATATTTTATGATTATATAAATGAAACGTTATAAGTCTAGATAATTAGAATGACTCTTTTAGACTCAAAAATTTAATTATCTTCAATTCGAGAATAGAAATGAATGGAATAATTAGTTCTAGTTATTAAATGAAATAATTAGTTCTAGCTCTTTCTATAAAAAATAATTACATTTTCATTTTAATAATGAATAGAATTCATATTTTATTTTTTAGTTATTATGGTTATATAGGATAGTCTAATAATAAGAATAAAAAAATGAAATTAAGAAAAAAGATGCAACCTTGAAATGAAATCAGATCATAATGGGAGACTCCTTTCTTTTGTTTTCATTCATAGAACAGAAGCTAAGACGAAAAAAGAATCGACCCTTCAGTATTCCTGGTTGCCTGAAAACTGAGAGTAAGAGGACATATATATGTTATGAAATACCCATCTATTTAATTGCGAATACAGAAATGATAAAATATTTTGGACCAAATAAAAATTAATATGGGTCTCCGATAGAGACGAAAACGGATAAACAAACAAAAAAAGGTAAAGACCCTTCATTATAAGAATCTGTATCTATATCTACTAAATTCAACAGTTTCGCATAAAAGAAAAGCAAATAAACAAACGAAAAGAAAATAAACAAATGAAAGAAGAAGGAAAGGAGGGAGAAGGGAAGGAGGGCATCTAATGAGATCTAATCTCAAGACACAAAGGGATATAGAAATTGGTAGACGCTACGGACTTAATTGGATTGAGCCTTGGTATGGAAACCTACTAAGTGATAACTTTCAAATTCAGAAGAACCTGGAATGAAAATGGGCAATCTAGGCCAAATCCTATTATTTTATTATTTTGAAAATAAACATGAACAAAGGTTCAGCAAGCGAGAATAAGAAAAAAAGGAAAGGATAGGTGCAGAGACTCAATGGAAGCTATTCTAACAAATGGGGTTGACTGTTGGTAAAGGTCCTTATATCGAATATCGAAACTCTAGAAAGGATGCAAGATATACCTATTTTTATAGGTATACTAATGAAAAACTATCTCAAAAAGACGAACCGAACCCGTATTTTTTTATTTCTATTATATGCAATATCAATTTATATTTATATGAAAATATGAAAATAAAAAAATTTTTGAATCGATTCCAAGTTGAAGAAAGAATCAATAGAATAGTCATTAATCAAATCATTCACTCCATAGTCTGATAAATCTTTTGAAAACTGATTAATCGGACGAGAATAAAATAAGTCCCGTTCTACATGTCAATATCAATACCACAACAATGAAATTTATAGTAAGAGGAAAATCCGTCGACTTTAAAAATCGTGAGGTTCAAGTCCCTCTATCCCCCCCAAAAAGCCCGTTTGCTGTCTATTTATTTTATCCTACCCTTTTGTTAGTGGTTCAAAGTTCCTCATGTTTCTCATTCATCCTATTCTTTGCCGTTTTACAAGCGTATCCTAGCATAGCAGAATTTTGTTCTCTTATCACAATCTTGTGATATAGTGTGATTGAATATATATGATATACGTAGAAATCTCTTGAGCAAGGAATACCTATTTGAATGATTCATAATACATATGATTACTCATATGGAAATTTACAAAGTCTTCCTTTTGAAGATCCAAGAAATTCCTGTTCGAGACTTTTAATTTAATACTTTTCGTTTTTTGTTTTCATTTTAATTGACATAGACCCAAGTCATCTAGTATTATGAGGATAATGCGTCGGTAATGGTCGGGATAGCTCAGTTGGTAGAGCAGAGGACTGAAAATCCTCGTGTCACCAGTTCAAATCTGGTTCCTGGCATATGATTAATTTGTATGAGTATCTACTCTACAAATTAATTGATATGGATCGACATAATACATACTTATCTAGCTAGGTATCTGAGGTAAACCCTCTCTTTATTTATTTTATTTTGTATTTTTTCTCTTTTTAAAATGAGCAAAGAGTCTATTCTAATGTGTCTATTATAATGTAGTAAAGACAAAATTTGCTATCTTTCCTCTTCTTTTTATTTGTTCACACTGCGGCTTCTCACATTCAAAAGAATGGTAATACTTCATACATATTTAATTAAAAGATTAAAATAAAAATAGTTGGTTGAAAGGCCCAACAAAAGTCAGGTCTAGAGGAGTTCAAGGATAAAATAACCAAGACTCATCTCAGCTACAGTACAAATAAAGCCGATCCCTTTCATTTATTTCTTTGTATTCTCTTTCATATTCCATTTCTTCATTCCCTTCTATGCGACTTCTAGAGTTCATCTAAGTGATGTGCGCGATACAAAGTTCACGGTACAGAACCCTTGTTGTTCATCCTATTGTCTCGCTCGTCCGAAATAAAATAAATATAAATAAAAGTCTCTTCAAAATCGAGAATCTCAATGATGTATTGTCTTTTATTTCTTTTATTTATTAGCCTATCCATAAGAATACGAATGAAACCTCAATTCCTCTGTTTGAGCTAGAAGAATGTACAAATATTCCTTGAATATTCGAAGTTGTAATTAGTTTCTTATCATTCAATGAGCGTCTTGTATTTCATAAAATTGGGGCAATGTAATCCTTACGTAAAGGCCACCTATCCAACTTTCGGGCATTAAGATACGTTTCAGTCGTGGATGATTTTCATAAGAGATTCCCAACATGTCATAAGATTCTCGTTCTTGAAAATCGAACTTTTCAAACCAGAAAACAGACGGAATTCTAGGGTTACTCCTTGGAGCAAATACTTTTATACATACCTCTTCCGGTTGATCTACACCATACTCTATTCTCGTAAGATGATACACTGGCTAACAGTCCGCCTGGTGCTACATCATAGGCACATTAGGAACGTAGATAATTGTAACCATATACATATAAAATAACAGCAATGGAATGCCAATCCTCAGGCTTTATTTGTAAAGTCTCTATTCCTTAGTAATCGAAGCCCAAAGATCTATGAACTAGCCCGTGTTTGACTAGCCAAACAGACAAACGACCCTGCATCTTTTATCTCTCCCACTTTTCTTTTTATTTGTCATTTTTATAAGATAAGTATTTCGCATTTATGATGAAATCGAATTTATGAAGATTAATTCGTTGTCTGTTTCTGTAAAAAAAAAAATCCTACCTAATTTACTAATTCGTGGGAAGATAG
>NW_026440726.1:0-10356 GCF_025698485.1 Gossypium arboreum
ATAATTCCATACCTCATAAGGGTCAACATACAAGCGATTATAGTTCTATGCTAAAAGCATATATAAGCCATTTTAGCATGGCTATCCAAGTTTACACAAACCGGAAGGTACATGAACTTCAACAAAGGATGGTCCTATACATGCCATTTCAAAGTTCAACCAAAATTTGTACCAAAATGGGGCTTCGATAGTGTGGATGACTTGACTTCTTTGATCCGAATCCGATAGCTAACGGCGAAACCTATAAAACAGAGCCAAAACAGCAGGGTAAGCATTTTAATGCTTAGTAAGTCTCATGCAATGAAATCAGCTTTGACTAAGGTATTTTATTCACATGGCTAATTAAACCACTTTACTAATTCACATTCCCATACTCATACTTATTTCACATCACCGACCTTATGTTCATACACAAAAGAACAACTTAGCCCAAGGCGGTAGCTCGTTTATCAACTTAGCGCATACTTACTTGTAAGAATTCAATTAGTACAAGCACATACAAACATACCTCATTGCTGGAATTTTCACAAGTGTATAAGCTGAAATTTTCACAGCAAGATTGCTCACTTCGAATCACATACTTTGGATTTAACGGATATAGCGACTGCCGATTGCCTTGGGTCATAACCGGTTTGGTGACTTGCACAAAGGCCTTGGTCTTAGCCGGATATATCAACTTCATACGAATGCCTTGGTCTTAGCCGGATATATCAACTTCGCATGAATGCCTTGGTCTTAGCCGGATATATCAACTTCATACGAATGCCTTGGTCTTAGCGGATATATTTCCAATGTTCACTTACATATATATCAATATTCAAGACACGTCCATAGTTCATTTTAGTTACTAAAGCTCTAACACAAAATATCTATCAACCTTTACTATTTCGGCTCAATGGCCACACAAACAAGGAGCATAATTTTGATATAATTCAAGTAGGGTCATCACTCGAAGACTTACCTTGGATGTTGTCGAGCGATTTAGCTATTCAACTACTTTTCCTTCCCTTTATCGGATTTAGCTCCCTTTGCTCTTGAGCTAATTTACACAAATTTAACTTATTAAAATCTCATCATGATAGCTTATGGCGAATATGACAAGGAGTGTAAATGGTCATATGGCCATCCTTTAGCTCAAATACACAATGGTCATGCACATTTTACATCACAACAAGCAATTCAATACATTCAAACATCAACGTGAAGTTCAAAGTACTTGGCCCTTATATACATTAGGCATCAAAGTTGTATATATACGAAATCATAAATCGAACTCAACACATTAGTTAATATTCCTCTTAGCGAATTTTCTAAGCCAAGAATAGGCATCAATATACTTGCCTCAAACCGAATGCATGCACACTAATTACCCCTCATGTGGCGAATATACACTTAATACCACACAAAAAAAACAGCATACATTTTACTACTAACACATTACATATCGTAATTCATTGCACATCTCTTATTTACTTCATAATCAACACATCATCACAAGCAAATATACACTTTGAATTAGTATATATGTCATACCAATCCATCATGTGCAAACATATATTCATGTAGGTGCAAGGGCGAATTCTCAAGTGGCTTATATCCAAATATACACATTTCCAAAGCTTAAATCTTACTTACCATGCAACATGCATGAATTATACTTATGGATATATCATGGCGAATACCACAACACCACACCATTTCAATTTGGTCATGGTGAAACAAAGAACTTAGTATCTCATTCAAAAAAAAAACTAAAAGAAAATCTAAGAATCTTCAATCCTCCATCACATGTATCACTTTCAAGCTTGTTATTTAACATGCAATGGCATTAACACCACATTCACTTTGGCGAATTTCATTCCCATGACATAACAAGGATTTGAACCATGGGCTAACAAGAACATTAAGCTAGCAACTAAAACATGCATGAACCTCAAACATACCTTAATCTTGATGCAAGTTTAGCCAACCTCTTCTAATCCTCTTCCAAACCAAATATGAAGCAAAACTCCTTCCTTATCCTTAGTATTTTCCAACAAGAGAGTGAAAAGAGATGAACAAAATTTTTCTTTCTTTCTTTAGGACATTCGGCCAAGCTATGGAGGAAGATGGACACTTTTTTTTTTTTTGTTTCTCATCTACTAACATTAATTGTTTATTCCATACCCTTATTTTATTCTTTCCATCATAACCCATTTACCAAACATGTTTCATGACATGATTTTTGCCCATAAATCCTTGTCATGGCCGGCCACTAACTATGGGGAATTTGACATGCAAGTCCATTGTTTTGCATGCATCCTTTAATTAGTCATCACACATTTCCCTCATACTTTCAAAGTTTATTACTAGGTCCTTTCTAGTGAAATTCACATCTATAATTCTAAATCAAAGCATAAAAATATCACACATGAGTTAACACACATTATAGGCAATAAAATAAATATTAAATTATTTTTATGCCTTGGTTTTGTGGTCCGAAACCACATTTCGACTAGGGTCGTTTTAAAGGTCACAACTCTCCCCACTTTAGAAATTTTCGTCCCAGAAAATCTTACGGTAAATAGGTTTGGATATTGCTCTTTCATAGAGTTCTCGGGTTCCCAAGTAGCTTCTTCTATCCGTGTTTGAGCCATAACACTTTCACTAGCGGAACCCTTTTGTTTCTAACTCTTTCATTTCACGAGCTAGGATCGAATCGGTTCTTCTTCATAACTCATATCGGCGAATTTCAACCTCGATGGACTAATTACGTCGACGGATCAGATCTATAGCGTCGAAGCATTGAAACATGGAAGGCGTTGTGAATCTTTTCAAGTTCAGGGCAAGATCAAGCGATGCATACCAGGCCATTCGTTCGGAGATTTCGTGCGGCCAATGAATCTCGGGCTCAACTTGCCCTTCGGTAGAATCGAGTATCTTTTTCCACGGAAACTTTAAGAAACACTTTATCTCCCACGATACTCAATGTCCTTCGTTTCAAATCCATCGATTTCGGCGATCGGAGGCTATCTTGATTTTCACGGATTACTTTTACTTTACATTCACATCTTTAATCAAATCCACTCCAAAATTTTGTTCTCACCAACTCGGTCCAAAACAATGGTGTCGGCATTTACGCGTACAAAGCCTCGTAAGCGCCATCTTAATACTTGATTGAAAACTATTGTTGTGGCGAATTCAATCAAAGGTAGGTACCGTTCCCATGAACCACGAACTCGAGGATGCAACATCTCAACATATCCTCAAGTATCGAATTATCGCCGGATTGACCATCGGTTTGGGGTGAAAGGCGGTCTTGAAATGCAACTTGGTGCCCAATGCTTCTTGTAATTTCTTCCAAAATCGCGAGTGAACCTCGGATCTCTATCCACACTAGAATCGGTACCGTGTAATCTCACAATCGAAAGCATCAATTCAGCTAGTTTATCCAATGAAAAATCCATAGCACGAGGATAAAGTGAGCCGACTTAGTCGGTCTATCAATAATAACCCAAATTGCATCCTTTTACTTGTCGACAACGGCGGTCGGACACAAAGTCCATTGTGACTCGATCCCATTTCCACTCGGGTATCGTGATCGGTGAAGTAACCACGAAGGCACTTGATGCTCGCTTTCACTTGTTGACATATTAAACATCTTGCAACAAAGTCGGAGATGTCTCGTTTCATACCATGCCACCAAAACCGAGCGTTTCAACTCATTGTACATCTTCTACTCCCGGTGGATTGCCATTCGGCTACAATGAGCTTCGTTGAATTATCGAAATAAGTTCAATTCCTTGGAACACACAAATGACTTCGAACCTCAAACAATCGTCATCATCAATTTGAAACTCCGATTCCTTGTTCGAACACACTCGGCCCGTTTTGCGCAACTCCTCATCAACTTTCGAGCTTCACGAATTTGATGAGTCAACAATGGTTTGGCCTTTAATTGGCTACTAACACATTGTCGGGTAGGATAGACAAGTGTACATTCATCGCTCGTAAAAGCAAGCGGTGATTTAGAAGCAGGCATCCGAACCACATTAGCCTTTCGGGTGATAGTCAATGACCACTCATAATCCTTTAACAGCTCGAGCCAACGTCTTTGTCATGATTTAAGTCTCTTTGAGTCATCAAATATTTGAGACTTTTGTGATCCGAATACACATGGCACTTCTCACCAAATAAGTAATGTCGCCATATCTTTAAAGCGAATCGATGGCGACCAATTCGAGATCATGGGTCGGATAATTTTTCTCATGTGGCTTTAATTGTCTCGGCATAGCCACAACTCGACCTTCTTGCATCAATACGCAACCTAACCCAAGTAGGAGGCGTCACTATAGATGACAAACTCTTTGCAGTTAAATTTGTACTAATCTTGGAGCTTCAGTCAAATGAGTTTTCAATTGGTCAAAACTTTTCGACACTTTTCGTCCATTCAAACTTGACATCTTTACGAGCGGTTTAGTCATGGGTGTGGCTATCATCGAGAATCCTTTTACAAACCGTCGGTAGTACCGCAAGTCCCAAAAGCTCGAACCTCAGTAATATTTCTTGGAGGTTTCGATTAAGTATGGCTGAAATTTTGCTTGGGTCGACTCGAATACCGATCTGAGATACCACGTGACCCGAAGCTAACCTCTCTTAACGAACTCACACTTGCTAAACTTAGCATATAGCTCTTATCCGTAAAATTTGCAACACTAATCTCGGTGCTCGCATGTTGGTCTCATCTCTTGAATAGACCAAGATGTCGTCGATGAACACAACTACGAACCGATCCAAATATGATCGAAGATCCGATTCATCAAATCCATAAATACGCGAGGGCATTAGTGAGCCCAAGCGGCATCACTAAGAACTCGTAGTGACCATATCTCGTTCGAAGGCGGTTTTGGGTATGTAGAATCTCGGATTATGGCGATAATAGCCGATCTCAAATCTATTTTTGAGAACACGAGGCTCCCTTCAGTTGATCGAACAAATCATCGATCGTGGTAGCGGATACTTGTTCTTTATTGTCACTTTATTAAGGCGCGATAGTCGATGCACAACCTCATGGTTCCGTCCTTCTTTTCACAAACAACACTGGTGCACCCCAAGGTGAAAAACTCGGGCGAGCAAAACCTCTATCCATCAACTCTTGCAGAGCTTTCAACTCCTTTAATTCCGTTGGTGCCATACGATATGGAGCTATCGAAATCGGTGTGGTCCGGTACAAGCTCAATGCCAAACTCTATCTCCGACAGTTGGCAAACCCGGCAATTCTTGGGAAAAGCGTCCGGTATTCACAAACCACAAGCCAGATTTGGGTTCTATTCCTAACTCCTTATCATCAAGTACATCGCAAGGTATGCTTCACACCCTTTCTTACATATTTACGGGCCAACATTGATGATATTACAGGTGGCAACCCTTCAAGTTCGTAGACTCAACTTCGGATCATCTCGTTGTTTAGCATCTCAAATCAATAGTCTTGCTTTTGCAATTCACAACCGCATCATGCGGTCAACCAATCCAACCCAAGAATAACATCAAATTCATCGAGCGGCAAAAGCATCAAGTCCGGGAAGCAATACCTCGAATTACTAGGGGCATTTCTTACACACTTTGTCGACCAGCCATACGACCAAAGGATTTGACACCGATTACGAACTCAGATGAGACTCAATAGGCAAAGTCTTCTTGGATGCTAAGGTTTCGCATATATAAGAATGAGTAGAACCGAGGTCAATCAAAGCAATCACATTAGTATCGAGAGAGTGAAAGTACCGTAATAACATCGGCGAGGAGGCATCCTCGCGTGGCGTATAGCATAAGTCCTAGCTGGGCGCGAGCCTCGGATCTGGTCGCATCTCTAGATCCTCTCGACCACCACTAGCCTTGCCGTATTTCGGATGGTCTACCTCGGCGGTGGTAGTACCGGTTTCCCCTCCGATCTACATTCATTCGAGACAACCTCGGGCAATCTTTAATGAAGTGGTCAAGCGATCCACACTTATAACGAGGCGGTCACGGAATCTCTGACTTCAAATGCCATTTGCCACAATCGGCACTCAGTCCTCTCTCGTCGATCATTCCCCTCTGGCGATCGAAGTGATTCGTGTGGTCACGGGTCGATCGCGATCTCGTCTAGAAAAGCCGAAGTGTCTCTAGATCGGCCTAAGCCATCTCTAAGTTTCTTTGATGTATTGGAAGGGCTTCCCGAATACCTCTTCTGAAACTCCCTTGCTCCTTCGCTTTCCTTTTCTCCATACTAAACTCCTCGGCTTTGCCGCTCGCTCGGCGAGTCACAAACTCTCGGTTTCCAAAATGCCAACATACGCTTTATCTCATCATTCGTCCATCTTGAGCGTTTACATCACACCGAAGAAATGCATTCTCAGCGTCTGGCTAAGCCTCACGAATTTTCGTTCATAGTCGATATGAGCATGGAACCTTGTTTAAGTTAGAAATTCCTTTCGTTTTGGTCCATAAATCTCGACTGATATACTTTTCGAAACTCGGTTTGGAAGAACTCCCAAGTTACTTGTTCGCGGGCACAAGTCGAGTACTCCACCAATAGTAGCGAATCACGTGCGAGGAGATGGTACACTTTAGGCATTCATCGGTGTACAAGATAGCTCATCAGTGCGGATCGTGTTGTCAACCAAAATTGACTCTCGGCATCATCACTATCCGTAGCTTTAAATTCAGTAGCCCCATGTTTGGATTCTATCAGCTGGGGCTTATTCGACCTTTGGTCAATTAGGAGGCATTGTAGGTCGAATGTGTTTGTTGGGAATGGAGGTTGTGGAACATAGTATTAGTTCGAATGTATTGGTTGAACCAATCATTCATCACGCTATAAAAGGCTTGTCTAGCCTCGTCATTCGGATTGCTAGCAACAGGTTGAGAGTCCGCCGGCGCTGTCCCTTGTGCGGAGCAGCGCCACCTCCCATCATCATATCCTTTCGGTTGGGATCGGGATCCATTACTATAAATAAACACAAGTTCAAGCGTCAAATCACCACACTATCATATAATCACATAAAATGGCATGTATAGCTAGACCCCAAACGCATTACGGTAGTCCTAGAATCGACTAAACCGTAGCTCTGATACCAATAAAATTGTAACACCCGAACAGAGACCGTCAGGGAGTCGAGCGAGGTGTTAGAACTTCAACCCACTTATTGACAATTTTCAGACAAGCTGCCAATCTGAGTACTAGTCGCTCCAAAATTCATAACTTGAGTTTTACAACTCGAAAATCAGTTCCGTAAATTTTTCCTGAAACTAGACTCATATGTCCATCTACATATTTTTCTAGAATTTTGGTCGAGCCAATTAGTACAGTTTATTAGTTAAAGTCTCGCCTGTTGTAGGGATCGACTACACTGACCTTTGTGCGTTACAATTGGATATCTCCTGTACAGGGCTTCAATACTAATGCCGTTTGTTTCTATAGAAACTAGACTCAGAGAGGAATCTACAAATATATGGAATGACTCCTAATTATCTCTGGTTAATTTACAATGATTTTCCAAAGTTGGAACAGGGATCCAGAAACCGTTCTGGCCCTATTTCACAAGAACTTTAAAATCTGTTAACTTATAACTCATATGACCATTTCGTTTCTTCCATATGAAAGTAGATTCATCAAGGTACACTTACATAATTTATTTGCTATTTAATACCATTCCTACTATTTTTAGTGATTTTCACATCCACGTCACTGCTGCTGTCAGCATCTGCCTTTAGTAGGCTTTACCTATTTCATACTTTCCATGATTCAATTGGCCCTTTTTACATACATAGCACAAAGCGTGATCATGATTAACCATTCCAATGGCTAATCGTTTCAAAATAATTCCATACCTCATAAGGGTCAACATACAAACGATTATAGTTCTATGCTAAAGCATTATATAAGCCATTTTCGCATGGCTATCCAAGTTTACAAACGGAAGGTACATGACCTTCAACAAAGGATGGTCCTATACATGCCATTTCAAAGTTCAACCAAAATTTGTACCAAAATGGGGCTTCGATAGTGTGGATGACTTGACTTCTTTGATCCCGAATCCGATAGCTAACGGCGAAACCTATAAAACAGAGAGCCAAACAGCGGGGTAAGCATTTTAATGCTTAGTAAGTCTCATGCAATGAAATCAGCTTTGACTAAGGTATTTTATTCACATGGCTAATTAAACCACTTTACTAATTCACATTCCCATACTCATACTTATTTCACATCACCGACCCTTATGTTCATACACAAAAGAACAACTTAGCCCAAGCGGTAGCTCGTTTATCAACTTAGCGCATACTTACTTGTAAAATTCAATTAGTACAAGCACATACAAACATACCTCATTGCTGGAATTTTCACAAGTGTATAAGCTGAAATTTTCACAGCAAGATTGCTCACTTCGAATCACATACTTTGGATTTAACGGATATAGCGACTTCACGATTGCCTTGGTCATAACCGGTTGGTGACTTGCACAAAGGCCTTGGTCTTAGCCGGATATATCAACTTCACGAATGCCTTGGTCTTAGCGGATATATCAACTCGCACGAATGCCTTGGTCTTAGCCGGATATATCAACTTCGCATGAATGCCTTGGTCTTAGCGGATATATTTCAATGTTCACTTACATATATATCAATATTCAAGACACGTCCATAGTTCATTTTCGTTACTAAAGCTCTAACACAAAATATCTATCAACCTTTACTATTTGGCTCAATGGCCACACAAACAAGGAGCATAATTTTGATATAATTCAAGTAGGGTCATCACTCGAGACTTACCTTGGATGTTGTCGGCGATTTAAACGGCTATTCAACTACTTTTTCCTTCCCTTTATCGGATTTAGCTCCTTTGCTCTTGAGCTAATTTACACAAATTTAACTTATTAAAATCTCATCATGATAGCTTATGGCGAATATGACAAGGAGTGTAAATGGTCATATGGCCATCCTTTAGCTCAAATACACAATGGTCATGCACATTTTACATCACAACAAGCAATTCAATACATTCAAACATCAACGTGAAGTTCAAAGTACTTGGCCCTTATATACATTAGGCATCAAAGTTGTATATATCGAAATCATAAATCGAACTCAACACATTAGTTAATATTCCTCTTAGCCGAATTTTCTAAGCCAAGAATAGGCATCAATATACTTGCCTCAAACCGAATGCATGCACACTAATTACCCTCATGTGGCCGAATATACACTTAATACCACACAAAAAAACAGCATACATTTTACTACTAACACATTACATATCGTAATTCATTGCACATCTCTTATTTACTTCATAATCAACACATCATCACAAGCAAATATACACTTTGAATTAGTATATATGTCATACCAATCCATCATGTGCAAACATATATTCATGTAGGTGCAAGGGCGAATTCTCAAGTGGCTTATATCCAAATATATACACATTTCCAAAGCTTAAATCTTACTTACCATGCAACATGCATGAATTATACTTATGGATATATCATGGCCGAATACCACAACACCACACCATTTCAATTTGGTCATGGTGAAACAAAGAACTTAGTATCTCATTCAAAAAAAATGCTAAAAGAAAATCTAAGAATCTTCAATCCTCCATCACATGTATCACTTTCAAGCTTGTTATTTAACATGCAATGGCATTAACACCACATTCACTTTGGCGAATTTCATTCCCATGACATAACAAGGATTTGAACCATGGGCTAACAAGAACATTAAGCTAGCAACTAAAACATGCATGAACCTCAAACATACCTTAATCTTGATGCAAGTTTAGCCAACCTCTTCCTAATCCTCTTCCAAACCAAATATGAAGCAAAACTCCTTCCTTATCCTTAGTATTTTCGGCCAACAAGAGAGTGAAAAGAGATGAACAAAATTTTTTCTTTCTTTCTTTAGGACATTCGAAGCTATGGAGGAAGATGGACACTTTTTTTTTTTTTGTTTCTCATCTACTAACATTAATTGTTTATTCCATACCCTTATTTTATTCTTTCCATCATAACCCATTTACCAAACATGTTTCATGACATGATTTTGCCCATAAATCCTTGTCATGGTAGGCCACTAGCTATGGGGAATTTGACATGCAAGTCCATTGTTTTGCATGCATCCTTTAATTAGTCATCACATTTCCCTCATACTTTCAAAGTTTATTACTAGGTCCTTTCTAGTGAAATTCACATCTATAATTCTAAATCAAAGCATAAAAATATCACACATGAGTTAACACACATTATAGGCAATAAAATAAATATTAAATTATTTTTATGCCTTGGTTTTATGGTCCGAAACCACATTTCGACTAGGGCGTTTAAAGTCACAATTTCGAGA
>NW_026440727.1:0-11715 GCF_025698485.1 Gossypium arboreum
ATAAGTGAACTGGACTCAACTCAGCGAGTTCGGATGCCCAAATATCGATGACATGTCACTTTATCTAATCCATTCACGAGGTTCAGGGACCTTTTTCCCAATCATGTGTCTCAACCATCTTCTCGGAATCGATCGATACTGGTAGTATTTCACATTTTCAAGTATATCACATAATTTGACATATTATCAAACAATTATCACAGTATAATATTTCATAATAATTATCATATCATTTAAAAACATTAAAACATTTAAAATAATAACTATTTACCAACATTTACATATGAACTTACCTTATGAAAATGGCTATTTTACCATTTTGTTCACAACAGTATTTTCCCCATTTAGCAATTCAGTTTTCCTTGCTCTATCATTTAAAATATAGTCTAATTAGGACTCACATTATTCAAATTAAAAATCATATTTTTGAAAATTACAATTTGCCCTAAACTTTTATATTTACACTTTTGCCCCAAAGCTCGTAAATTAAAATTCAGCCTATTTTCTTATGTTTTATGACATGCTGATCATTTTTCCTTCTATGGCAAATCAAATTCTCACTCTAACATGTACTTATGACTATTAGGTATTTTTTCTAATTAAGCCCTTTTTGTTTTCACTTAAAACGGGTAGCACAAGTTGTCTAACATAATTTAAAACCTCATATTCTATCATAAAACACCAAAATACAAATTTCACCTATGGGTATTTTTCCAAATATAAACCACAGGTTAAATTATTGCTAGCATAAGCTAAAGAAACTCAGGGACTCAAAAAAAATCATTAAAAGCGAGGCTAGAACGACTTACAATCAGGCTTGGAAGCTTGAAAAACCCTAGCCATGGTTTCTCCTTGCTATATTGGCCATGGGGTTGAATGACAAAATTGGCTTTAATTTTGTATTTTAATTCATTTTACCCCTAAATGACCAAAATGCCCTTACTAAAACTTTCAAAAATTCCATCCATGTCAATTTTGTCCATAGACTTAGAAATTGGTAAAATTACTCTTTAAGGACCTCTAATTAATAATCTAATTCAATTTTATTCAAAATACTTCTAGAACACAAGTTTTGCAATTTATTCAATTTAGTCCCAAATTTCAAATTAAGCACTTTATGCATAAAATTTCTTCTGAAATTTTCACACAAATCATCAATCATATCATAGACCTTAAAATAATCATAAAATAATTATTTTATTCGGTTTTTGGCCACAAAACCACTATTATAGGCCCAAAATCGGGAATTAAACTCTCCCCCTTGATTTTGTCAGAAAATCTTACCCGAAATGGTCTTCACTTTTAATCTCATATTTTGCGAAGAACTTGCACTTAGCTACCTCAATACATCTCTTCAATTTCTCTATGATCTAAAGCTTAGTCTCAACTCTCAATTTCTTAAATTTTCAACCCTTCTTAATTTCCCATGATATCATGACATAAAACACCGGATCTCAACTTGATTTAATGGAGGCCGGAATTCCAAGAAATCCGACAATTAAAGACACGAAATTCCATGAATCGTGGTAGGAATTCATTCAATCAGATGTGATTTATAGATCTGCAAACATTTAACAATAGGATACATCCCATTTTCCTTTTCCCCATAAAATAATTACGATATGGCCTCAAGAATAATCCTTCTCATTTCCATCCCAATATCAACATTGACAAGGATAATTTTGATAGATCCCAATGCTCGGCTTTAACCCTTTAACCTCCGATTTTATGTAACATCGGATGCTCTAAACTATCACATTACCTCCTTTGTCTTGAAACACATCACAATTCATACAACAATACATTCTTGAAAGTCGGAAGTCATTGCTCAATGTAGACTAGTCTAGTTGGGCAACCCGGTTACCAATATTCTCATCTATCGAACTCGTCAACATGTAATAAACTTTTCAACTTTCACAAGATGGAAACCTTATCATTTAGTGACTTAAACTAATATTCAACACTTTCTATTAAATATAGACTTCTCGTTCAAACTATTTACTCTTTGATCATCAAAATGAAATTCTATTATCAAACTTGGAAAAATAATCGGCATAATTGTCACATGAAATCTTTCAAATAAATAATTTACCATACCGTAAAACTCGCTTTTATCACCTATGCCTTTCGATGTCAAATCCTTACAAAATTAGAAAAAATCCAATACTAAAATCACCACATTACCAAGATCAAATTAGAATATAGTCATATTTGACATGATTATCACGAGCGAAGAAGCATTACGAACATGAGTGTAATTGACAAATTATGGAACAAAGATAACAAAAAAACCGAATAAAAGAAATCCAAGATAGAAAACCGGAATAAAGAAATCCGAATAAAGAGATCGGGATAAAGACAAGATACGATACTATGGGGAGAATCGAAAACCAAATTCATAGAAAATCGAATACCACGATAATTCTTCAAAGAAAGAAACAAAAAAAACATCATTTAATCCTTTAATCAAATATAACAAGATCAATATATCTTCCCATACATATATAGGATGAAGCATCAAGTAGAAGAAAGCAAATCAAATATCAATGAATTCTCTCATCAATTCTTATCGAGACAAATGAAATAGAATACGTGAAATAGAGCAATATAAATTATAAACCGGTCGGACTACCAATGCTTTCATCCAACACCAAATTAGAAGACATTCCATATAACAAAAATTTCTTGGAAGATCAATAGCCATAAAATATTTAAACGGGTGAACACATAGAACATCTCAAAAGAGGGTAAATAAATAGGTCATGTCCACTCGGATAATTCACATTTGAAATATCATTTCCCCCTAGTTACCGTCACAAATTTCATATTAAATCATTTACTAAAGAATATGGTTCTGAATAAATTTGATTTACACTTTTTCGACCTTGCACTTGAGTAATTGATTTACCAAAGAGAATTCCTTCTCTAGGGGACGATGCATAATTCCAATAATCTTTATATCAATCAAATACTTTACGCTCGACTTTACTTATCAGCTCATTTTCAATCTCGGATCATACTTATAATTATTCTATCACTAAACTCTTTGGGTTTTCAACGAAACTTATTCAATACAAATCTCATGAAATTCCATTATAAGTACCACTTTGGTAAGGGGAGGGTTGTAGGACCTCGACTCGACTTTCTTATACATACACATATGACACAACTTCCATCATCATAGTAACATCATCAAAATCATGTCATTCATTCATGTTGGCTTACCAATTTTCCTATTGTCCCATTTAGACAATATACTTATGCATACATTCTATGTTTTCTAGACTGACTTTACTTATCCATTCAATTAATTAAATTAATTCATGCTCATGACATTATATAAGGCCAAACAAACATAGATATTTGCATCACAATCACAACTTTCATTTCGTGCATCATCATGTACATATCATTACAATCATATAATTGATCCAACGATTTAACATAGATAAGTTCATTTCATTTATAATCCTTTATCTCATAAAAAATTGTATATCATTAACATTCATCAACATTCAACGTCCAATCAAGACAAGGACATTTTCATTCATTATGATATTATGACCTTTATTCATACCTCTACTACTTTCTATTTATTCGTTCATCTTATCAAGTAAGCCACATACACTACATCGTATGAGCATTAAGCAAATATGGATATTTATCACAACATGAACTTTCATCTCACATATTATCACATATTATCATAAACTTTTATTCATACTTTTCTAAACCGGACTTATCATAATCATAATTTTACTCAAATACCTTTACTTAACATTGAACATGGTTGGGCACCGGTTGGAAGTACCATCTAAATAAAGCGGTACTTATCGGCGTCGGAAGACATCACACTATCACGGATCGGTGGCATGTATAGCTAAACTTTTACACATGCTAGGTTAGTCCGAGAACCGACTAAACCTGCTCTGATACCACTAAATGTAACACCCATACCGAGACCGTTCGTCGAACACGGTGTTAACGGACTTAATTCATTAATTAAACAGCTCATACAATTTATTTTAAAATTTCCAGACAAGCTGGCTAACTGCATCACAGTCGCTTTAAAATCATATCTCGAGTTATGAAACTCGAAATCCAATTCCGTAAATTTTTCCTGAAACTAGACTCATATATATATCTACTAATTTTTTTCTAGAATTTTTGGTTGGGCCAATTAGTACAGTTTATTAGTTAAAGTCTCCCCTGTTTCAGGGTTCAACTACTCTGACCTCTGTGTATTACGAATCAGATATCTCCCTGTACAGAGCTTCAATGACTATGCCGTTTATCTCTAATAAAACTAGACTCAATAAGGAATCTGTACATATAAAGCATGACTTCTAATTATCTTTGTAAAATTTATGGTGAATTTCCAAATTCAGAACAGGGGATCCAGAAATCGCTCTGGCCCTGTTTCACAAAAATTTAAACATCTCATAAAATATAGCTCATATACCTGTTTAACTTATTCCATATGAAAATAGACTCATCAAACTTCGATTCCATAACTTATTCATTATTTAATTCCATTTATACTATTTTTAGTGATTTTTAAACTCACGTCACTGCTGCTGTCTGAATCTATTTTATGGTAAATTTTACCTTTTCATGGTTTCCATGGATTAGCTAGCAATTTGACATACATAATACCAAATATGATCATGATTAGCCATTCAATGGCTAATCATTACTAAGCATTCTATTTCCATACCATTCAATAACCATATCATAAGACCATATATACAAAATGATTATAATGCTATACATGCCATACTCAAAATATACAAGCCATTATGCCAAGATGGTATACGGATAGTGTGGCGTGCCTCCGACCGTTTCCGATTTCGAGCTGGCTTGTCAACACTACAAGGAATGAAAAGGAGGAGTAAGCATAAATGCTTAGTAAGCTCACATGCAAATAGCAAGTAACATAACCATATAAGCAAACATAAAACATCATTTGCATAATCATCACCAAGACATTCATATCACCTTTTCATTTATCATCTTACCATATTTTGTTATATCGAGTTTTCAACCGAGGGTTAAGTACATACCTGTTCAAATTATCCATTTCACAACACTTACCAATGCGTCCCTTTCATCTTGAGTATTCCTCCATTTGAGTAGAACTTTACCCGTTGAACACACCGAATATAATTCGGATACATGGAAAGTTTGCACCTAAGTGCCACATATGTAAAGCTACCATGTAACCGCCCATAAGTGAACTCGGACTCAACTCAGCGAGCTCGGCGTTCGCATCCATAAGTGAACTCGGACTCAACTCAGCGAGTTGGATGCCTAGTTACATCTCACGAACTTCGGACTCAACTCAAGCAGTTGGACGTCGCATCCATAAGTGAACTCGGACTCAACTCAACGAGTTGGATGCCCAAATATCGATGACATGTCACTTGTATCCTAATCCATTCACGAGGTTCAGGACCTTTTCCCAATCATGTGTCTCAACCATTTTCTGAATCGTCTGATACTGGTAGTATTTCACATTTCCAAGTATATCACATAATTTGACATATTATCAAACAATTATCACAAGTATAATATTTCATAATAATTATCATATCATTTAAAAACATTAAAACATTTAAAATAATAACTATGTTACCAACATTTACATATGAACTTACCTCTTCTGAAAATGGCTATTTTACCATTTAGTCCACAACTTGGTATTTTCCCCATTTTAGCCAATTTCAGTTTTCCTTGCTCTATCATTTAAAATATAGTCTAATTAGGACTCACATTATTCAAATTGACCCAAAATCATATTTTGAAAATAACAATTTTGCCCCTAAACTTTTGCATATTTACACTTTTGCCCCAAAGCTCGTAAATTAAAATTCAGCCTCTTTTCTTATGTTTTATGACATGCTGATCATTTTCCTTCTATGGCAACATCAAATTCTCACTCTAACATGTACTTATGACTATTAGGTATTTTCTGATTAAGCCCTTTGCTCGTTTTCACTTAAAATGTAGCACAAGTTTCTAACATAATTTAAAACCTCATATTCTATCATAAAACACCAAAATACACAAATTTCACCTATGGGTATTTTCCAAATATAAACCCTAGGTTAAATTATTGCTAGCATAAGCTAAATCGAACTCAGGGACTCCAAAAGCGTAAAAATCATTAAAAGCGAGGCTAGAACGAACTTACAATCGAGCATGGGCTTGAAAACCCTAGCCATGGTTTCTCCTTGCTATATTCGGCCATGGGGTTGAAGATGAGCAAAATTGGCTTTTAATTTTGTATTTTAATTCATTTTACCCCTAAATGACCAAAATGCCCTTACTACTAAACTTTCAAAAATTCCATCCATGTCCAATTTTGTCCATAGACTTAGAAATTGGTAAAATTACTCTTTAAGGACCTCTAATTAATAATCTAATTCAATTTTATTCAAAATACTTCTAGAACACAAGTTTTGCAATTTATTCAATTTAGTCCCAAATTTCAAATTAAGCACTTTATGCATAAAATTTCTTCACGAAATTTTCACACAATCATGCAATCATATCATAGACCTTAAAATAATCATAAAATAATTATTTATATCTGGATTTTGTGGTCACGAAACCACTATTCCATAGGCCAAAATCGGGATATTACAACTCTCCCCCTTGAGATTTTAGTCCCGAAAATCTTACGGAAAAGTGGTCTTCACTTTTAATCTCATATTTGGTGCCGAAGAACTTGCACTTAGGTACCTCCAATACATCTCTTCAATTTCTCATATGATCTAAAAGCTTATAGTCTCAACTCTCAAGCGTTTTAAATTTTCAACCCTTCTTAATTTCCCATGATATCATGACATAAAACACCGGATCTCAACTTGTTTAATGGAACCGAATTCCAAGAAATCCGACAATTAAAGAGACTTGAAATTCCATGAATCGATGAGTAGGAATTCATTCAATACGATGTGATTTATAGATCTGCAAACATTTAACAATAGGATACATCCCATTTTCCTTTTTCCGCCATAGAAATAATTAGATATGGCCTCAAGAATAATCCTTCCATTTCCATCCCAATATCAACATTGACAAGGATAATTTTGATAGATCCCAATGCTCGACTTTAACCCCTTTAACAACTCCGATTTTATGTAACATCGGATGCTCTAAACTATCACATTACCTCATTGTCTTGAAACACATCACAATTCATACAACAATACATTCGAAAGTCGAAGTCATTGCTCAATGTAGACTAGTCTAGTTCGGGCGCTTGGTTACCAATATTCTCATCTATCCGAACTCTGTCAACATGTAATAAACTTTTCAGCTTTCACAAGATGGAAACCTTATCATTAAGTAGTAACTTAAACTAATATTCAACACTTTCTATTAAATATAGACTTCTCGTTCAAACTATTTACTCTTTGATCTGTACAAAATGAAATTCTATTATCAAACTTGGGAAAAATAATCGACATAATTGTCACATGAAATCTTTCAAATAAATAATTTACCATACCGACTAAAACTTCGCTTTTATCACCTATGCCTTTACTTATGTCAAATCCTTACCGAAAATTAGAAAAAATCCCAATACTAAAATCACCACATTACCAAGATCAAATTAGAAGTATAGTCATATTTGACATGATTATCACGAGCGAAGAGCGTACTTGAACATGAGTCGTAATTGACAAATTATGGAACAAAGATAACAAGAAAACGAATAAAGAAATCCAAGATAGAAACCGAATAAAGAAATCCGAATAAAGAGATCCGGGATAAAGAAACCCAAGATCGATACTATGCGGAGAATCGAAAACCAAATTCATAGAGAAATACGAATAACGATAATTCTTCAAAGAAAGAAAGTCCAAAAAAAACATCATTTAATCCCTGAAATCAAATATAACAAGATCAATATATCTTCCCATACATATATATCGAGATGAAGCATCAAGTAGAAAAGCAGAATCATAATATCATATGAATTCTCTCATCAATTCTTATCGAAGAAATGAAATAGAATAACGATGAAATAGAGCAATATAAATTATAAACCATTCGGACTACCAATGCTTTCATCCAACACCAAATTAGAAGACATTCCCATATAACAAAAATTTCTTGGAAGATCAATAGCCATAGAAATATTTACGAGCGGGTGAACACATAGAACATCTCAAAAGAGCGCTAAATCTGGTCATAAGCTGTCACCTCGGATAATTCACATTTGAAATATCATTTCCCCAACTAGTTCGCGTCACAAATTTCATATTAAATCATTTACTAAAGAATGTGGGTTGAATAAATTTCGATTTACACTTTTCTCGACCTTGCACTTGAGTAATTCGATTTACCAAAGAATTCCTTCTCTAACTGAGGTGCATAATTCCAATAATCTTTATATCAATCAAATACTTTAAGCTCGACTTTACTTATCACTCATTTTCAATCTGAATCATACTTATAATTATTCTATCCTTTGAACTCTTTGGGTTTTCAACGGAAACTTATTCAATACAAATCTCATGAAATTCCATTATAAGTACCACTTTGGTAAGGGGAGGGTTGTAGGACCTCGACTCGACTTTCTTATACATACACATATGACACAACTTCCATCATCATAGTAACATCATCAAAATCATGTCATTCATTCATGTTGGCTTACACCAATTTTCCTATTGTCCCATTTAGACAATATACTTATGCATACATTCTATGTTTTCTAGACAGCTTTACTTATCCATTCAATTAATTAAATTAATTCATGCTCATGACATTATATAAGGCCAAACAAACATAGATATTTGCATCACAATCACAACTTTCATTTCGTGCATCATCATGTACATATCATTACAATCATATAATTAGTCCAACAATTTAACATAGATAAGTTCATTTCATTATAATCCTTTATCTCATAAAAAATTGTATATCATTAACATTCATCAACATTCAACGTCCAATCAAGACAAGGACATTTTCATTGTATTATGATATTATGACCTTTATTCATACCTCTACTACTTTCTATTTATTCCGTTCATCTTATCAAGTAAGCCACATACACTACATCGTATGAGCATTAAGCAAATATGGATATTTATCACAACATGAACTTTCATCTCACATATTATCACATATGTATCATAAACTTTTATTCATACTTTTCTGAACCGAGACTTATCATAATCATAATTTTACTCAAATACCTTTACTTAACATTGAACATGGTTGGCGCGCTCGGTTGGAAGTACCTGTCCTAAATAAGGCGGTACTTATCGCGTCGGAAGACATCACACTATCACGGATCGTGGCATGTATAGCTAAACTTTTACACATGCTAGGTTAGTCAGAACCGACTAAACCTGCTTTGATACCACTAAATGTAACACCCGTTACCGATACCGTTGCGGATTGAACACGAGGTGTTAGGACTTAATTCATTAATTAACAGCTCATACAATTTATTTTAAAATTTCCAGACAAGCTGGCTAACTGCATCACAGTCGCTTTAAAATCATATCTCGAGTTACGAAACTCGAAATCCAATTCTGTAAATTTTTCCTGAAACTAGACTCATATATATATCTACTAATTTTTTCTAGAATTTTGGTTGGGCCAATTAGTACAGTTTATTAGTTAAAGTCTCCCTGTTTCAGGGTTCAACTACTCTGACCTCTGTGTATTACGAATCAGATATCTCCTGTACAAAGCTTCAATGACTATGCCGTTTATCTCTAATAAAACTAGACTCAATAATGAATCTGTACATATAAAGCATGACTTCTAATTATCTTTGTAAAATTTATGGTGAATTTCAAATTCAGAACAGGGGATCCAGAAATCGCTCTGGCCCTGTTTCACAAAAATTTAAACATCTCATAAAATATAGCTCATATACCTGTTTCGCTTATTCCATATGAAAATAGACTCATCAAACTTCGATTCCATAACTTATTCATTATTTAATTCCATTTATACTATTTTTAGTGATTTTTAAACTCACGTCACTGCTGTCTGAATCTATTTTATGGTAAATTTTACCTTTTCATGGTTTCCATGGATTAGCTAGCAATTTGACATACATAATACCAAATATGATCATGATTAGCCATTCAATGGCTAATCATTATAACATTTCTATTTCCATACCACTCAATAACCATATCATAAGACCATATATACAAAATGATTATAATGCTATACATGCCATACTCAAAATATACAAGCCATTATGCCAAGATGGTATCGGATAGTGTGGCGTGCCTCCGACCGTTCCGATTTCCGAGCTGGCTTGTCACACTACAAGGAATGAAAAGGAGGAGTAAGCATAAATGCTTAGTAAGCTCACATGCAAATAGCAAGTAACATAACCATATAAGTAAACATAAAACATCATTTGCATAATCATCACCAAGACATTCATATCACCTTTTCATTTATCATCTTACCATATTGTTGTTATATCGAGTTTTCAACTTGAGGGTTAAGTACATACCTGTTCAAATTATCCATTTCACAACACTTACCATCGTCCCTTTCATCTTGAGTATTCCTCCATTTGAGTAGAACTTTACCGTTGAACACATCGGAATATAATTCGGATACATGGAAAGTTTGCACCTAAGTGCCACATATGTAGCCAAGCTACCATGTAACCCGCCCATAAGTGAACTCGGACTCAACTCAACGAGCTCGGTGTTCACATCCATAAGTGAACTGGACTCAACTCAAGAGTTCGGATGCCTAGTTACATCTCACGAACTCGGACTCAACTCAACGAGTTGGACCGCATCCATAAGTGAACTGGACTCAACTCACGAGTTCGGATGCCCAAATATCCATGACATGTCACTTGTTCCTAATCCATTCCGAGGTTCAAGGGACCTTTTTCCCAATCATGTGTCTCAACCATCTTCTCGGAATGCATACGATACTTGGTAGTATTTCACATTTTCCAAGTATATCACATAATTTGACATATTATCAAACAATTATCACAAGTATAATATTTCATAATAATTATCATATCATTTAAAAACATTAAAACATTTAAAATAATAACTATGTTACCAACATTTACATATGAACTTACCTCTATGAAAAATGGCTATTTTTACCATTTGTCCACAACTTGGTATTTTCCCCATTTTAGCCAATTTCAGTTTTCCTTGCTCTATCATTTAAAATATAGTCTAATTAGGACTCACATTATTCAAATTGACCCAAAATCATATTTTTGAAAAATTACAATTTTGCCCTAAACTTTTGCATATTTACACTTTTGCCCCAAAGCTTGTAAATTAAAATTCAGCCTATTTTCTTATGTTTTATGACATGCTGATCATTTTTCCTTCTATGGCAACATCAAATTCTCACTCTAACATGTACTTATGACTATTAGGTATTTTCTGATTAAGCCCTTTTGCTCGTTTTCACTTAAAACGAGTAGCACAAGTTGTCTAACATAATTTAAAACCTCATATTCTATCAAAAACACCAAAATACACAAATTTCACCTATGGGTATTTTTCCAAATATAAACCCTAGGTTAAATTATTGCTAGCATAAGCTAAATCGACCTAGGGACTCCAAAAGCGTAAAATCATTAAAAGCGAGGCTAGAACGAACTTACAATCGAGCTTGGAAGCTTGAAAAACCCTAGCCATGGTTTCTCCTTGCTATATTCGGCCATGGGGTTGAAGA
>NW_026440728.1:0-11476 GCF_025698485.1 Gossypium arboreum
GCTTACGTTATAGATCGATCCATGCGTGATTAGTCCATCGAAATTGAAATTCAAGCTAATATGAGTTATGAGGAAGAACCAATTCGTATCCTATCACGAAGTGAAAGAGTTCGAAACAAGCGGGTTCCCAGTGAAAGTGTTATGGCTCAAGCGGGATAGAAGAAGCTACTTGGGAGCCGAGAACTCTATGAGGGCGATATCGAACCTATTTGCAAGCTTTTGGGGGAAAAATCTCTTGAGTGGGGAGGTTGTGACACCCAAATGTGACCCTAGTCGGTGGTTTGGGACCCGAACAGTCCAAAATAATTAAGTGTTATATTCGTACTTTTGTATGTGGAATTGGTATGCGTAAATATTTAGGTTCGATTTTTTTAATTAGGTGCTAATTTATAAGAAAGGACTTAGTAGTGAACTTTGAAAGTACGATAGGGAAATAGGTGATGACTAATTAAAGCATGCATGCAAAATAATGGACTTGCATGTCAAATTTTTCTACAAGTAATGGCCGGCCGACAAAGAAATATGGGTCAAACATGTCATGAAACATGTTTTGTTGGGCATGGGAGAAATAGTAAACAAATAAGCATGGGTAAAAAAGAATGAAAAAAAATGTGTGTGAGAGGTGGCATACCCCATTCCGTGCAACCAAGAAGAAAAAAAAAAAAAAAAATTTGTTCATGCTTGCTCTCTCCTTTTTGGGAAAAACTAAGAGGAAGAAGGTTTTTTTATTTCCTTTGTTTAGAAGAGATCTAGAAGGTGATTTGGCTAAATTTGCATCAAGATTAAGGTATGTATGAGGTTGTGTTGGGAGTTTCATGCATGTTTTGGTTGCTAACTTGATGTGCATGTTAGCCATGGCTCAAATCTTTGGTATGCCATGGAAATGGTATTTGGCCAAAGTTGTTATAGTGATAAAATTGCATGCTAAGTGTGAAGCTTGATGATGATGCATGCAATGATGGATTTCTACTCATGAGTAAGATTTTGAGTTTTCTCTTTGTTTATCATGATTAAAGTTGAAAAGGACATGATTGTCATACTTGGCCATGATGCATTCTTGAGCTTGATTCATGCTTCTTGCATTTAGTTAAAAGTTTGTGTTTTGGATGGCTATGGACACCTTGAAAATTGACCATGCTCATATATGCATATATATGATTGCACATTATGTTTGGTTATGAACTAAGTGATGAATATATTGATTTAAAGAAGAAAATGTGGAAGAATGCTTGTGAAATTGCAAGCACAATTACCTACACAATATAAGTGCTTGATGCTATATTATAAGTTTTGGGCCACAATGTGCAAAGCATAAATTAGTAGATTGCATGCTGTTTTGTGAGGTATTAAGTGCAAAATTGACCTCAACATGTACATGAATATTGGCCTTGGGTAGCCTATTGAAGGCCTTAGCATTTCCTTGATGCTCAAATAAATTGTATTGAATTGCTTGATGTAGTATAAAATGTGCATGACCATTGTGTATTCAAGCTAAGAGTGGCCATATGACCATTTAAAATCCTTGTCATATTTGCATAAGCAAGCACAATGAGGTTTTAATAAATTGAATTTGTTTGAATTAGCTCAAGAGCTAAGAGGCCACAATTGGACAAGGGAAGGAAAAGGTGATCGAATAGCCGAAAAAGCCGTTCGACAACATCCAGGTAAGTCCTCAAGAAGTGACCTTACTTGAATTATGTGAGATGAAATATGGATGTGTATGATTATTGATTATGTGTGTATGAGTATTTGAATTCCACGGCTAAGTCCGAAGGCAATATCTAATGATATTAATTGTGTTTGAGCCTTAAGTACGAAAATGAATATGTATGTCCAATGATTATTGATGTATGTGTGCATGAGAATTGAATGATATCCGGGCTAAGCCGAAGACAATTATGCTGGAAATT
Organism: Gossypium arboreum; assembly: GCF_025698485.1. NCBI lineage: Eukaryota > Viridiplantae > Streptophyta > Magnoliopsida > Malvales > Malvaceae > Gossypium > Gossypium arboreum. The sequence continues at coordinate 1,911 of NW_026440728.1, forward strand.
ATATCCGGGTTAAGACGAAGGCAATTGTGCTAGTGGTTATTCCGCTAAGGCAAAGGCATTCGTGGAGTTATTCTATCGGGCTAAGACCGAAGGCATTTGTGCGGTGATTATATCCGGTTATATTCGAAGAATCTTGGGCTGGAGGTGAGTGTTGGTTGCTGAAATGAATTTAATTAGTACACTCGGACAGCCCAAAGGATAAGTCGTTATATGTGCATTGGAAAGTCGGCGTGTTTGAGCAACATTAGCTCAATCGACTAATGAATTTCAGTTATTGAATTGATTGATGCTTTGGAACTTATACAATGATGAAGTATGAAGTAAGAATGTGTATTAATGAAATGATGCATTTGGCTATGTGAATGTATTGCTGTAAATTATAGTTCATTATATTCCTTGAGACTTACTAAGCATAAAAATGCTTACCCGTTGCTTTGGCTCTTAGTTTTCTAGATTTCGCTCGAGGCAATCGGTTTGGGATCGTTGAAGTCAAGTCATCCACACTATCAAGCCTCCATTTTGGTATAAATTTTGGTTGAACTTGAGATGGCATGTATAGGACTACCTCTTGTTTGTTAAATCGTTGTAATGTAAGTATGTATGGCCATGCGAAAATGGCTCGAAAAGGGGAGCATGAACTTAGACTTATTGTGGGTTGTATGTATATATATTTGGGGTCATGATGTGGCTATGGTTTGGAAATGGGAATGTTGGTCATATGATCAGCCATTGGCATGGTTAAAATGATCATATATGAACCTATGTATGGCAAGATTAGTTGAATCATGGAGACTACCAAATAGGTAAGTCCTACCTTAAAAACAGATGCTGCCAGCTGCAGTGGCGTGAATGTGAAAAATCACCATAATTCATAGGAATGGAATCAAATAGTGAATAAGCTATGTAAATGAACCTTGATGAGTCTATTTTCATATGGAAAAAACGAAACTGTCATAGGAGTTACAGGTTAAGAGATATTAAAGCTATTGTGAGACAGGGCCAGAATGGTTTCTGGGTTCCCTGTCCAACTTTAAAATTCACTATAAATTATCCAAAAGAATTAGGAGATATACCTTATATGTACAGATTCCATTTTGAGTCTAGTTTCATTAGAAACAAACGACACCAGCATTAAAGCCCTGTGCAGAGAGATATTCAAGTTATACCGCGCGAAGGTCAGAGCAGTCGATCACTGTAACTTGGGTAACTTTAACTAATAAACTGTACCAATTGGCCCGACCAAAAATCCTAGAAATAAATCCATGGATGTATATATGAGTCTAAATTCAGGAAAATTTACGAAACCAGTTTCTGAGTTTTGAAACTCGAGATCGATTTTTAAAGGCGACATGGCGCAGTTTTCCAGCCTGACTGGAAATGTCAAATTGGTGGGCAAAAACATGTGAACTTGGTTGGTTAACCCCTCGGGTCCGACACGGCGATGGTCTCGGGTTTGGGGTGTTACAATTTTATTGGTATCGAGCCACGGTTTAGTCGATTCTAGGACTACCGTGATGTGTTTGGGTCTAGCTATACATGCCATTAAATGATGAATCGATAGTGTGATGAATTACGACAATTTGACTTCATGTTTGTTTATAGCAATGGATCCGATCCCAACCGGCGATAGGCGATGTGGAGAGTGTGGCGCTGCTCCGGCAAGGGACAGCGCGGCGGATCTCAACCTATGGCCACAATCCTAATGGCGAGGCTAAGCAAGCCTTTTATAGTGTGATGAGCGAATGGTTTAATCAATACATTCGAACCAACACGTTCCACCACCTCCATTCCGCGAATGCAACCCCCACCTACAATACCTCCGGTGGTGACCCAATAAGGTCGGGTAAGCCCCAGTCGATAGGATTCGAAAACATGGGGCCCTTGAATTTAAGGCTACGGATGATGATGATCGGCGAAGCTGAATTATGGTTAGATAACACTATCCGGTGCTTGATGAGCTATCCTGTACACCCGATGAGTGCTTAAAGTGTACCATCTCCTTGCTACTGAGTCCGCCTACTATTGGTGGAGTACTCGACTTCGTGGTGCCTAGAGAGCAAGTGACTTGGGAATTCTTTCTAACCGAGTTCGAAAAAAGTATATCGATCGAGATTCATCGACCAAAAGCGGAGGGTTCCTGATCTTAAGCAAGGTTCTATGTCCGTTACCGACTCGAGCGAAAGTTTGTGAGGCTTAGCCGATGCGGAGAATGCATTTCGTCAAAGCTATTGTCAAGCAGCGAGGATGGGCTGAATGATGATATAAGGATGTTTGTTGGCATTCTCGAGATAGAGTTAGTAGTACTTGTTGGCGAGCTTGTAAAGGAAGAGCTTAGAAAGGAGAAACAAAAAGCGATGTGGGGATTGGAGAATTCGAAAGAGGTCCTCGGAAAGTCTCTTCAACAAGCATCGAAGAGATTTGAGATGATCGAGCCGTCTAGGCGTTTGGGATTTTCTAGGCGAGGCCGATCGACCCCTGTGACCACGAGTCACCTCGATTGCGTGTGGGAAATGATCGGAGAGGGACGAGTGTCCACATTGTGGCAAATGGCATTAGGGGCTGTTGGTTTCGTGATCGCTCACGCTATAAGTGTGGATCGGGACCATTTTATGAAGGATTGCGAGGATGCATGAGCGAATGCAAGTCGAGTGCAAACCGGTGCTACCTTTGCTGGTAGGCCACCTAGAAATATGGGCAATGTCGGTTGGCGGTGGAGAGGATCTAGAGGTGCTACCATCGGATCGAGGCTCGTGCTCTGCTGGACTTATGCCATCTGCGCGAGGATCTGCCTCTCCGGATGTTATTCATACTTTCACTCTTTTCAATACAAATGTAATTGCTTTGATTGACCCGTTCTACTCATTCTTATATATGTGAAACCTTAGCATCGATAAGACTTTGCCCATTGAGTCTCTTGGTTTGTAATTCGGTGTCAAACCCTTGGGTCATTACGTGCTTGTTAACAAAGTGTGCAAGAAAGTCCCCTAGTGTTAGAGGTTCTTGTTTTCCGGCGGACTTAATGCTTTTGCCATTCGATGAGTTCGATGTTATTCTTGGTTTGGATTGGTTGACCATGCGATGCGGTTGTAAATTGCAAGAGCAAGACTATCGATTTGAGTCTGCGAATAATGAAATAATTGGGTTGAGTCCACGGACTTAAAGGGGTTGCCTGTAATATCAGCGATGTTGGCCCGAAATATTGGAAAAGTGCAAGCGTACCTTGCGTCTCCGATGACAAGGAATCGAGAAGAAACCGAATCGGCGTGGTTTGTGAATACCGGATGTTTTCCACGAAGAATTGGGTTTACCACATTAGAAAATAGAATTTGGCATCAATTGGTACTGGTACCACCCCAATTCGATAGCTCCGTATCGTATGGCACCAGAATTGAAGGGTTGGCTTCGGTTGCAAGAATTGGTGGATAGAGGTTTTGCTCGAGTTTTTTCGCCTTGGGTCTTGGGGTTGTTCGTGAAGAAGAAGGATGGAACCATGCGACTATGCTCGACTATCGTCGACAACAAAGCGGCGATAAAGAACAAATATCCGTTGCCCGTATTGATGACTTGTTCGATCAAGCGAAGGGAGCCTCGGTGTTCTCGAAAATAGATTTGAGATCGGGCTACTATCAATTGCGAATCAAGATTGGGCGTGCCCAAGGCGCCTTGAGCGAGATATGGTCACTATGAGTTCTGGTGATGCCGTTTGGGCTCACTAATGCCCTCGGTATTTATGGATTTAATGAATCGAATCTTTAGACCATATTTGGATCGATTGTAGTAGTGTTCATTGATGACATCTTGGTCTATTCAGAAATGAGACCGAACATCTGAACACTGCGGTTAGTCTTGCAAATTTTACGGGACAAGCAATTATATGCTAAGTTACGAAGTGTGAGTTACGGTTAAGAGGTAAGCTTCTTGGGTCATGTGGTATCGCCGGGTATTGAGTGGGCGAATAAAATTTCAACCATACTAAATTGGAAGCCTCAGAAATATTCGAGGTTCGAAGCTTTTTGGGCTTCAGGTTACTAACGATTTGTAAAGGCTTCTCAGCGATAAACGCCGATGGCTACTCCAAAGGATGTTAAGTTGAATGGAGGAGAAATGCCAAAAAGCTTGATCAATGAAAACTTATTTGGTGAAGCCCCAATTCTAGTGCAACAGAGTCAAGGAGGTTTGTCATCTATAGCGCCTCTCTACTTGGGTTAGGTTGCGTATTAATGCAAGAAGGTCGAGTTGTGGCCTATCGTCGAGGCAATTAAAGCCACATGAGAAAAATTATCCGACTCATGATCTCGAATTGGCCATATCGTATTAGCCTTAAAGATTTGGCGACATTACTTATTTGGTGAAAGGTGCCATGTATACTCGGATCACAAAGTCTCAAGTATTTGATGACCAGAGACTTAAATTGCGACAAAGGCGTTGGCTCGGATTAAAGGATTATGAGTGATCATTGACTATCACCGGGAAAGCGAATGTAGTTGCGGATGCCTTGAGTTAAATCGTTATTCACTTCTGACGATGAATGTGCACTTGTCTATCCGATCCGACGATGTGTTAGTGGCTGAAATGAAAGCCAAACCATTATTGAACACCAAATTGGAAGCTCGAGAAAGTCGATGGAGTTGGTTGCAAAGCGCTGCGTGTGTTCGAACAAGGACTGGAGTTTCAAATCGATGGATTGTTTGAGGTTCAAAAAGTCGTCTGTGTGTCCCAAAGAATTGAACTCATTTGATAATTGAATGAAGCCCATTGTAGCGAATGGCAATCCACCGGGAGTGAAGATGTACAATGATTTGAAAGCGTCGATTTTGGTGGCATGGTATGAGCGAGACATCTCGACTTTGTTTCAAGATGTTTAATATGTCAACAAGTGAAAGCGGAACATCGGTGCCTTGAGTTACTTGACCAATCCACGATCGAGTGGAAATGGGATCGAGTCACAATGGACTTTGTTCGGATGCCATTGTCGACAAGTAAGAAGGATGCGGTTTGGGTCGTGGTAGATCGATTGACTAAGTCGGCCCTTTGTCCCGTCGTCGGTTTTTCAATGGACAAATTAAGCGGTTATCGTTTCTCAGTTTGGAAATTACGGGGTGCCTATTTCTATCGTGTGGATAGAATCCAGAGATTTACCGCGGTTTTGGAAAAAGTTGCAAAAGCTTTGGGTACCAAGTTGCATTTCAGCCTTTCACCCCAAACCGATGGTCAATCCGGCGGGTAATTCGGATACTTGAAGATATGTTAAGATGTTGCGTCCTCGAGTTTAGTGGTTCATGGGAGCGGTATTTGCCGTTGATTGAATTCCAACAACGACTTTCAATCGAGTATTAAGATGGCACCTCGAGGCTTTTGCGGCGTAAATGGTACACCATTGTTTTTGAGCTTGGTGAAAGCAAGATTTTGGGTGGATTTGATTAGGGATGCGAGAGAAGTGAAGTAATCCGTGAAAGTTTGAAGATAGCCTTGATCGTCGAGAATGGCGGATATGAGCGTAAGGACATCAGTATCGGTGGGTGATAAAGTGTTCCTCAAGGTATCGCCTTGGAAAAAATACTCGGTTGTTGGTAAGGGCAAGTTGAGCCCGAGGTTCATTGGGCCATATGAGATATCGAGGCGAGTCGGTCGGTGGCATATCGTTTGATTTTGCCCCGAACTCAAAAAGGTTCACGATGTCTTCCACGTTTGATGCTTGACGTTATAGATCCGATCCATCGCGTGATTAGTCCAGAAATTGAAATTCAAGCTAATATGAGTTATGAGGAAGAACCAATTTATCCTATCACGAAGTGAAAGAGTTTGCAAACAAGCGGGTTCCGCTAGTGAAAGTGTTATGGCTCAACACGGGATGAAGAAGCTACTTGGGAGCCAGAACTCTATGAAGGCGATATCAGAACCTATTTAGGTAAGCTTTTGAGGCGAAAATCTCTTGAGTGGGGAGAGTTGTGACACCCGAATGTGACCCTAGTCGGGAGTGGTTTGGGACCCGAACCAGTCCAAGAATAATTAAGTGTTATATTCCGTACTTATTGTATGTGGAATTGGTATGCGTAAATATTTCGTTCTCGATTTTTATTAATTAGGTGCTAATTTATAAGAAAGGACTTAGTAGTGAACTTTGAAAGTACGATGGGAAATAGGTGATGACTAATTAAAGCATGCATGCAAAATAATGGACTTGCATGTCAAATTCCCCCTTTCTACAAGTAATGGCGGCCATGACAAAGAAATATGGGTCAAACATGTCATGAAACATGTTTTGTTGGGCATTAGGGAGAAATAGTAAACAAATAAGCATGGGTAAGAAAAGAATGAAAAAAAATGTGTGAGAGAGTGGCATACCCCATTGCTTGCAACCAAGAAGAAAAACAAAAAAAAAAATTTGTTCATGCTTGCTCTCTCCCTTTTGGCCGAAAATACTAAGAGGAAGAAGGATTTTGCTTCATTTCCTTTGTTTAGAAGAGATCTAGAAGGTGATTTGGCTAAATTTGCATCAAGATTAAGGTATGTATGAGGTTGTGTTGGGAGTTTCATGCATGTTTTGGTTGCTAACTTGATGTGCATGTTAGCCATGGCTCAAATCTTTGGTATGCCATGGAAATGGTATTTGGCCAAAGTTGTTATAGTGATAAAGCCATTGCATGCTAAGTGTGAAGCTTGATGATGATGCATGCAATGATGGATTTTCTACTCATGAGTAAGATTTTGAGTTTTCTCTTTGTTTTATCATGATTAAAGTTGAAAAGGAGCATGATTGTCATACTTGGCCATGATGCATTCTTGAGCTTGATTCATGCTTCTTGCATGTTAGTTAAAAGTTTGTGTTTTGGATGGCTATGGACACCTTGAAAATTGACCATGCTCATATATGCATATATATGATTGCACATTATGTTTGGTTATGAACTAAGTGATGAATATATTGATTTAAAGAAGAAAATGTGGAAGAATGCTTGTGAAATTGCAAGCACAATTACCTAACACACATATAAGTGCTTGATGCTATATTATAAGTTTTGGGCCACAATGTGCAAAGCATAAATTAGTAGATTGCATGCTGTTTTTGTGAGGTATTAAGTGCAAAATTGACCTCAACATGTACATGAATATTCGGCCTTGGGTAGCCTATTGAAGGCCTTAGCATTTCCTTGATGCTCAAATAAATTGTATTGAATTGCTTGATGTAGTATAAAATGTGCATGACCATTGTGTATTCAAGCTAAAAGTGGCCATATGACCATTTAAAATCCTTGTCATATTGCCATAAGCAAGCACAATGAGGTTTTAATAAATTGAATTTGTTTGAATTAGCTCAAGAGCTAAGAGGGCCTAATTGGACAAGGGAAGGAAAAGGTGATCGAATAGCCGAAAAAGCCGTTCGACAACATCAGAGTAAGTCCTCAAAGTGACCTTACTTGAATTATGTGAGATGAAATATGGATGTGTATGATTATTGATTATGTGTGTATGAGTATTTGAATTCCACCGGGGCTAAGTCCGAAGGCGAATATGCTAATGATATTAATTGTGTTTGAGCCTTAGTGCGAAAATGAAATATGTATGTCCAATGATTATTGATGTATGTGTGCATGAGAAATTGAATGATATCGGGCTAAGCCCGAAGACAATTATGCTGGAAATTATATCCGGGTTAAGACCGAAGGCAATTGTGCTAGTGGTTATATCGGGCTAAGGCAAGGCATTCGTGCGAGTTATTCTATCGGGCTAAGACCGAAGGCATTTGTGCGTGATTATATCCGGTTATATTCGAAGAATCTTGGGCTGGAGGTGAGTGTTGGTTGCTGAAATGAATTTAATTAGTACACTCGGACAGCCCAAAGGATAAGTCGTTATATGTGCATTGGAAAGTCGGCGTGTTTGAGCAACATTCGCTCAATCGACTAATAATTTCAGTTATTGAATTGATTGATGCTGCGAACTTATACAATGATGAAGTATGAAGTAAGAATGTGTATTAATGAAATGATGCATTTGGCTATGTGAATGTATTGCTGTAAATTATAGTTCATTATATTCCTTGAGACTTACTAAGCATAAAAATGCTTACCCGTTGCTTTGGCTCTTAGTTTTCTAGATTTGCTCGAGGCAATCGGTTTGGGATCGTTGAAGTCGAAGTCATCCACACTATCAAGCCTCCATTTTGGTATAAATTTTGGTTGAACTTGAGATGGCATGTATAGGACTACCTCTTGTTTGTTAAATACGTTGTAATGTAAGTATGTATGGCCATCGAAAATGGCTCGAAAGGGAGCATGAACTTAGACTTATTGTGGGTTGTATGTATATATATTTGGGGTCATGATGTGGCTATGGTTTGGAAATGGGAATGTTGGTCATATGATCAGCCATTGGCATGGTTAAAATGATCATATATGAACCTATGTATGCAAGATTAGTTGAATCATGGAGACTACCAAATAGGTAAGTCCTACCTTAAAAACAGATGCTGCCAGCTGCAGTGGCGTGAATGTGAAAAATCACCATAATTCATAGGAATGGAATCAAATAGTGAATAAGCTATGTAAATGAACCTGTGAGTCTATCTTCATATGGAAGAAACAAACAGGTCATAGGAGTTACAGGTTAAGAGATATTAAAGCTATTGTGAGACAGGGCCAGAATGGTTTCTGGGTTCCCTGTCGCAACTTTAAAATTCACTATAAATTATCCAAAAATTGGGAGATATACCTTATATGTACAGATTCCATTTTAGTCTAGTTTCATTAGAAACAAACGACACCACATTAAAGCCCTGTGCAAGAGATATTCAAGTTATACCGCGCGAAGGTCAGAGCAGTCGATCCCTGTAACTTGGGTAACTTTAACTAATAAACTGTACCAATTGGCCCGACCAAAAATCCTAGAAATAAATCCATGGATGTATATATGAGTCTAAATTCAGGAAAATTTACGAAACCAGTTTCTGAGTTTTGAAACTCGAGATCGATTTTTAAAGCGCAGTGGGCCAGTTTTCCATGACTGGAAATGTCAAATTGGTGGGCAAAAACATGTGAACGGTTTAACCCCTGGGTCGACACGCGATGGTCCGGGTTTGGGGTGTTACATAAATGTTTTCTAAATACCATGAACATGCAATCGGTTTTAAAAGCCGCAACAAACATTGTTTTAAAGTGTAATAACGATCTAATATGATTAACATTTTTATAAAAGCGACTTAAGTTTTAACAATGAATTAGGTATCCCAAATTTTTGTTAAAGTTACAAGGGTTTAAAATAGAAAGATTTTCAGAAATTATATTTTTGAAAACACTTCAATGTGACATGCGATTCCATAACTTTCGGGGAATTTGGGGTTTAATTTTATATCGAGCCAAGTTGCAAAGCTGACTATGGTTTGGGTTTCTTCCAAAACTTGGAATTTCTAAAAATTGTTTTAAACGATTTGAAGTATTTTGAAATATTTTCTGAATGTGGGTTAGTCTCACCGATCCTTAAGTTCTCTCTGGCTATTTTGATTTTTGAAACTACCATAGGTGGATTACTAAGACTCTTGGGTAGTATCGTATTACAAACTCTTTAGT
>NW_026440729.1:0-10568 GCF_025698485.1 Gossypium arboreum
CAAACTCTTTGGATTGGGTTGCACTAAATTGGGGCTTCTCAAATAAGCTTTAGGTTGATCGAAACTTTTCGACCTTTCTCCGTCCATTCGAACTTAACATCCTTTTGGAGTAGCTCGTCATTGGCGTGGCTATCGTCGAAAACCTTTTACAAATCGTCGGTAATAACGCAAGCCCCAAAAAGCTCTAACCGGTAACATTCCTTGGTGGTTTCCAATCGACTATGGCGAATTTTGTTGGTCCACCACGATACCGATCACGGACACCACGTGCCCCAAAAGCTAACCTCTCTCAACCAAAATTCACATTCTTGAACTTCGTATACGCTTATCTCGTAAGATTTGCAACACTAGCCTCGGTGTTCACATGCTCGTTTCATCTCTCGAATAGACCAAAATGTCATCGATAAATACAACTACGAACCGATCCAAGTATGGCCTGAAAATTCTATTCATTAAATCCATAAACACCGAGGGCATTAGTGAGCCCAGCGGCATCACCAAGAATTAGTAGTGACCGTACCTCGTTCTAAAAGCGGTTTTGGGTATGTCCGATTCTCGGACCCTCAAGCGATAGTACCCGACCTCAAATCTATCTTTGAAAACACGAGGCTCCTTTAATTGATCAAACAAATCGTCAATTCGTGGCAATGGATATTTATTCTTTATCGTCACTTTATTGAGTTGACGATAGTCGATGCACAACCTCATGGTTCCGTCCTTCTTCTTCACAAACAATACAGTGCGCCCATGGAGAAAAACTCGATCGGCGAAACCTCTATCCGTCAATTCTTGCAATTGAACCTTCAATTCCTTTAATTAGTTAATGCCATACGATACGGGGCTATTGAAATTGGCGTAGTACCGGTACAACCGATGCGAATTCCACTTCTCGAACGGTGGCAATCCGGTAACTCCTCGGGAAAAACATCTGAATACTCACAAACCACGGTACCGATTCGAGTTTCCTTTCCGTCTCTTTACTTCCAAACACATCGCAAGGTATGTTTCACACCTTTTCACATACCTCCGGCGGTCATAGAAGATATTATCATTGGCGCTCCTTTTAATCGATGAACTCGACTCGGACTACCTCATTATTTGCACTCCTCAAATCAATGGTTTTCCTTTTGCGATCCACTCTTGCATCATGTCGATCACCAATCCATACCAAGAATAACATCGAATTCATTAAATGGTAGAAGCATCGGTCGGTAGGAAAAGCGAGTTCTCGAATTATTAGGGGCATCTCTTGCACTTTATCAACAGTCGTATCGACCCAAAGGGTTTGACACTCGAATTATGAACTCGATGAGACTCAACGGTAGAGTCTTACAGGATGCTAAGGTTTCACATACATATGAATGAGTAGAGCGGGGTCAATCAATGCAATCACACTAGTATCAAGAGAGTAAAAGTACCGGTGATAACGTCGGGGAGGATGCCTCCTCTCGTCGCGAATGGCATATGCTCTAGCGAGTCGGGTCTCGGATCGGACAGTATTAGAGGCTCCTCTCGATTACCACCCCTACCTCCAGAGATTCTCGGGGCCTACCTCCGCCGTCGTTCCACTAGGTCTTGCACCTTGCGTCTTATTCCTCTCATCTAGCTCGTGCAATCTCTAATGAAGTGGTCCTTGAACCGCATCCATAACAGGCCCTATTAAGACTTACCCCAACATTCACCTAGGTGTCGTCTTCCACATTGGGGCATTCGTCTCTCTTGGCGATTATTGCCCACACTAGCTCTGAAGTAGCTAGAGTCCGTCAATGGTGGGCTCTAATGGAAATTCCTGATCGTCCTCGACTTCTGGTGTCCTCCTGAACCTCTCTACAGCAGAAGCGGAGCTTTACTCGTCGATCTTTACGGTAATCTCTTGCTTCAAATTCAGCCTTCTTCTTCTCCTTCCCAAGTTCTTCCGCCTTGCGGCTCGTTAGACTAGTGTCACGAACTCCTTTATCTCCAAAATTCCCACTAGTAACTTTAACTCTTCATTCAATCCTTCTTCAAATCTTTTGCACATCGCCTCATCAGCCACACCTCCGAGCCTACGATTAAGTCTTACGAACTCATGTTCGATTCGAATCTGATCATCGGCCGCTTGAGTTCCAAGAACTCCTTACGCTTGATCAATGAACCGTTGACTAATATATTTCTTCCGAAATTCCGTTTGAAAGAAATCCCAAGTAACTTGTTCCTTTGGGACTATGGAAATCAAGGTCCTCCACCAATAGTAATGAGTCTCAACAAAGATATAGCACACTTAAGACATTCATCGGGTGTGCATGACAATTCATCAAACACTCTAATGGTGTTATCAAGCGAACTTCGGCCCTTCGGCGAATCGGTAACTATGGCCTTAAACTCCTCCCCGCTTCCTAATCAAGTCCACGGTGGTTTACTCAGCCTCACGGATCGATGGGATGGCATTACGGGCTCTTGGGTGGGTATTTAAATTCGGAAATGGTTGGACAGGGGTCGGTTCGGGCATATTCGCGACCCACTCATTCATCATGGTGAAGAAGGCTTGTTTCGCCCCTTCATTTTGATTATTCGCGGATGAGAGGCTCAACAGGCGGTGTCCCTTGTCGGGAGCAGCCGCTACACCTTCAACGTCATCCGCCAAGGGTCTCTCTATCCGGGTTCCATTGCTATTTAAAATAAAAATTTCAACCGTCAAGTCATCACATTATTCAACTAACAATTTGGCATGGCTAGACTCACAGCTATGGTAGTCCTAGAACCGACTAAACCATAGCTCTGATACCAATAAAATTTAACACCCCCTTCGTGGCGGGGGTTGCCGGACACGAGGGCCCAAACCTCTCAAGATACCAACCAATTTGACATTACCAGTCAGGCTGGAAAACTGCGTCCCCGTGCCTTAAAATCATATCTCGAGTTTCAAAACTAAACTGGTTTCGTAAATTTTCCTGAATTTAGACTCATATACCCATCCATGGATTTATTTCTAGAATTTTTGGGCCAATTGGTACAGTTTATTAGTTAAAGTCACCCATGTTACAGGGATCGACTGCTCTGACCTTTGCGGTTACAACTTGAATATCTCTCTGTACAGGGCTTTTGGTTTTTGTTTCTAATGAAACTAGACTCAAAATGGAATCCGTACATATAAGGAATGACTCCTAATTCTTTCTGGATAATTTATGGTAAATTTTCAAAGTCGCGTCAGGGGACCCAGAAACCGTTCTGGCCCTGTCTCACGAGAACTTTAATATTTCTCAGTATACTGCTCATATGGTCGTTTCGTTTCATCCATATGAAAATAGATTCATCAAGGTTCAATTTCATAATTTACCCACTATTTAATTCTACTTCTACTATTTTTAGTGATTTTTCAATCTCATCTCACTGCTGCTGTCGAATTACTGCAGAGACTATAATTTCATGAATCTTTCCTTGGCCTTAATCATCCATCATACATGACACAAATTGTGGCCACCTTATCAAAATTAGAGTTTCTAAGACTCGTGGCTATAGGTTCTAGCATCCCACTCGGCGACCATATAGGCCATTTTCACGGGGCAAAGTTTACAACCCACAATTCGACAAAATATAATAGCCTATACATGCCAAATGTTCTTCAACAACGAAAAAATACCACAAGATTTCAGCGGTGTGATGACTTCAAGCGGTCCCGATCCCAAAACAATCTGAATCGAGAACCTAAAATGGGTGACAAGAAAAAACACCGAGTGAGTTTACAACTCAGAAGTCATAAGCATTCATCAATCCACTAATAAAGTCACTACAACATGACAAAAACGAGGCTAGGTACTCATCCATATCGAATCTATACCATAATACCTGGACCTTGGTCCAATCTTACCAAGTCATACATCCAATTTATTTCTACACAACAAGATAATCGAAGCATTTTTACAATTAACTCATTTTCCAGCACAACCATACAATTTCAATCATCACATAGATTTAAGGCTTACCAATTCAACCCCAAGCATGGACGTATTTTCTATTCATCATGAGCTCGAGGTACTTACCCGATCCGCTGTCCGGATTAACTCGATAATGTCGCACACTCATGCCAATTGTAATACAAGAGCATATAGTGAATCCACACTTAGTGCTATATATTTTCACTGCACAGGTTATATAATTTTCAGCTCGCACATTAGTGCTATATAATCAAACTCACCTTAGTGCTGTACAATTTAAACCCCCAACTTAGTGCCAATCTTGTCACCGTGTCCATTTATACCCGCCCTTAGTGGGACCAATACCTTATGCATTTTGCTGCCCATTCAACAATGGCATCATTCCATACACATTCCCATTTACACATCAATTCATTTAAACACAATTGTGTATATATTATGGTCATTTACATCAACACCAAATATATGCTTAATGACTTACCTTATATTGGATGAAACGATTTCCAATCGACTACTCGATTATCTTTCCTTTGCCTTTGGATTCTCCACCTCTAGCTTCTTGAGCTAAATTTAACAAATAAATTGGTTTTATCATTTGAGCATCGGAAGAGGAATTCAAGATGCCTAGCCAATATATAAATATCTACTCATTAGGCATCAAAGTGCATATGCAAAATCATGAATCGAACTCAACACCTTAGTTAGTATTCCTCTTGCAATTTTCTAAGCCAAGAATAGGCATCAATATGCTTGCCTCTAAGAATGCATGCACACAATTTCCCCATGTGGCGAATATGCATGTCCATGTTGAGGCCGATTATCTAATACCACACAAAAAAATGCATTTTACTAACTAACATTACATATTGTATCAATACATCTCCATGTACTACATAAAAAAACATCATCCCAAGCAAATATATACCTTGAAATAGTATATATGTCATACCAATTCATCATGTGCAAACACATATTCAAAGCTCAAATCTTACCAATGCAACATGCATGAATCATACTTTGGATATACCATGACCGAATACATCACAACACCATCATTTTGGTCATGATTAAGCGAACTTAATGTCTCACTCAAAAATACTAAAAAGAAAGTCCAAAGCCATCAATCCCCATCACATACACCATTAACAAGCTTCATATTTTTAATGGCATTAACAAAATCCACCTTGGCCAAATACCATTTCCATGGCATAACAAGGATTTGAACCATGGCTAACATGCACATCAAGTTAGCAACCAAAACAAGCATGAATCTCATGACACAACCTCAAACATACCTTAATCTTGATGCAAGTATAGCCAAATCTCCTTCTAGTTCTCTTAAACCAAGCATGAAGCAAAAATCCTCCCTTTTCCTTAGTATTTTGGAAGAAGAAAAAATGGATGAACAAAATTTTCTTTTCTCTTCCACAATCGCAAGGGGGGTTTCACTCACACACACAATTTTTTTCTTTCTTTATTACCCATACTCATTTGTTTATTGTTTTCCCTAGTGCACCAACAAAACATGTTTCATGACATGTTTAGCCCATGATTCCTTGTCATGGCCCCACTTCATGTTGGGGAAATTTGACATCAAATCCCTTATTTTTGCATGCATTATCAACTAGTCATCCCAATTTCCCCATCCTTTCAATGTTTACTACTAGGCCCTTTCTAGTGAAATTCAATTTATAACTCTAAATCGAAACATCAAAAATGTCACAATGAATTAAAATATTATAGGCATCAAAATAAATTATAAATTATTTTATGCCTCGGTTTTTAGTCCGAAACCACATCACTAGGGTCAATTTTGGGATGTCACATTTTCCGAAGAATTGCCGGGTTTACCACTTTGAAATAGAATTTGGCATCGAATTGGTACGGTACCACCCCAATTTGATAGCTCCGTCGTATGGCACCAAGGGAATTGAAGGAGTTGAAAATTTTGCAAAATTGGTGGATAGAGGTTTTTTCGGGTTTTTTCGCCTTGGGGTGCGGTGTTGCGTGAAGAAGGATGGAACCATGCGACTATGCATCGACTATCGTCGACAACAAAGCGGCGATAAAAACAAATATCCTTGCCCATTGATGACTTGTTCGATCAACGAAGGGAGCCTGGTGTTCTCGAAAATAGATTTGAGATCGGCTACTATCAATTGGAATCCGAGATTGGGCGTGCCCAAGGCGCCTTGAGCGAGATATGGTCACTATGAGTTCTGGTGATGCCGTTTGGGCTCACTAATGCCCTACGGTATTTATGGATTTAATGAATGAATCTTTGACCATATTTGGATCGATTTAGTGTTTCATTGATGACATCTTGGTCTATTCAAGAAATGAGAAACATGAAAATTTGCGGGAAAGCAATTATATCAAGTTCAAAGTGTGAGTTACGGTTGAGGTAAGCTTCTTGGGTCATGTTATCTCGGAAATTGATCACCGAATAAAATTTCAAATACTAAATTGGAAGCCTCAGAAATATTAGGTTCAAGCTTTTTGGGCCTTGGTTACTCAACGATTTGTAAAGGCTTTCAACGATAACGGATGGCTTTCCAAAAGGATGTTAAGTTGAATGGAGGAAATGCCAAAAAGCTTGATCAAGAAAACTTATTTTGAACCCCAATTCTAGTGCAACCCGGTCCCAAGGAGTTTGTCATCTAAGGCGCCTCTCTTGGGTTAGGTTGCGTATTAATGCAAGAAGGTCGAGTTGTGGCCTGTCCGAGGCAATTAAAGCCACATGAGAAAATTATCCGACTCATGATCTCGAATTGGCCATCTATTTTAAAGATTTGGCGACATTACTTATTTGGTGAAAGGTGCCATTATACCGGATCAAAAAGTCTCATTTTATGACCCAGAAACTTTCTGCACAAAACGTTGGCTTTTGTTAAAGGATTATGAGTGATCATTGACTATCACGGGAAAGGCGAATGTAGTTGGGATGCCTTGAGTCGTAAATCGTTATTCACTTTCGACGATGAATGTGCACTTGTCTATCCGATCCGAAGGTGTTAGTGGCTGAAATGAAAGCCAAACCATTATTGACACACCAAATTGAGCTAGAAAGTCGATGACGAGTTGGTTGCAAAGAACGCGTGTGTTCGAACAAGGACTCGGAGTTTCAAATCGGCGATGCGATTGTTTGAGGTTCAAAAGTCGTCTTGTGTCCCAAAAATTGAACTCATTTCGATAATTAGATGAAGCCCATTGTAGCGAATGGCAATCCACCCGGGATCGAAGATGTACAATGATTTGAAACGTCGATTTTGGTGGCATGGTATGAAGCGAGACATCTCCGACTTTGTTTCAAGATGTTTAATATGTCAACAAGTGAAAGCGGAACATCGGTGCCTTGGTTACTTGACCAATCACGATACCCGGTGGAAATGGGATCGAGTCACAATGGACTTTATCCGGACCGCCATTGTCGACCAAGTAAGAAGGATCGGTTTGGGTCGTGGTGATCGATTGACTAAGTCGGCCCACTTTGTCCCCGTCTGGTTTTCAATGGACAAATTGGGAATTGTCGTTTTCAGTTGTGAAATTACAGGGTGCCTATTTCTATCGTGTGGATAGAGATCCGAGATTTACCTGCGGTTTTGGAAAAAGTTGCAAAAGCTTTGGGTACCAAGTTGCATTTAAACGCCTTCCACCCCCAAACCGATGGTCAATCCGGGGGTAATTGGAATACGAGGATATGTTAAGATGTTGCGTCCTCGAGTTTAGTGGTTCATGGACGGTATTTGCCGTTGATTGAATTAAACAACGACTTTCAATCGAGTATTAAGATGGCACCACGAGGCTTTTGCGGAAATGCCTCACCATTGTTTTTTGGGAGGCTTGGTGAAAGCAAGATTTTCGGGTGGATTTGATTAGGGATGCCGAAAGTGGTAATGTGAAAGTTTGAAGATAGCCTTGATCGGGGTAAATGCGGGATATGAAGCGTAAGGATATCAGTATCGTGGGTGATAAAGTGTTCCTCAAGGTATCGCCGGAAAAAATACTCGGGTTAATTAAGGGAAGTTGAGCCGAGGTTCATTGGGCCATATGAGATATCGAGCGAGTCGGTCCGGTGGCATATCGTTTGATTTTGCCCCCGAACTCAAAAGGTTCACGATGTTTACGTTTGATGCTTGACGTTATAGATCCGATCCATCCACGTGATTAGTCCATCGTTGAAATTCAAGCTAATATGAGTTATGAGGAAGAACCAATTCGTATCCTATCACGAGAAGGAAAGAGTTTGAAACAAGGGGTTCCCTAGTGAAAGTGTTATGGCTCAAGCAGGGATAGAAGAAGCTACTTGGGGCCGAGAACTCAATGAGAGGCGATATCCAACCTATTTACCGTAAGCTTTTGGGACGAAAATCTCTTGAGTGGGGGAGTTGTGACACCCGAATGTGACCCTAGTCGGGGTGGTTTGGGACCACAAACAGTCACAAGAATAATTAAGTGTTATATTCCGTACTTATTGTATGTGGAATTGGTATGCGTAAATATTTCGTGTCTCGATTTTTATTAATTAGGTGCTAACTTATAAGAAAGGACTTAGTAGTGAACTTTGAAAATGCGATAGGAAATAGGTGATGACTAATTAAAGCATGCATGCAAAATAATGGACTTGATTCAAATTCCCCTTTCTACAAGTAATGGCGGCCATGACAAAGAAATATGGGTCAAACATGTCATGAAACATGTTTTGTTGGGCATTAGGGAGAAATAGTAAACAAATAAGCATGGGTAAGAAAGAATGAAAAAAAATGTGTGGAGAGGTGGCATACCCCATTCGTGAGTTGTAGAGAAGGAAAAAAAAATTTTGTTCATCCTTTCTTTGAGCCAAAACTAAGGAAGAAGGAGGATTTTGCTTCATGCTTGGTTTGGAAGAGATCTAGAAGGAGATTTGGCTAAGTTTGCATCAAGATTAAGGTATGTATGAGGTTGTGTTGGGAGTTTCATGCATGTTTTGGTTGCTCTTGTGATGTTAGCCATGGCTCAAATCTTTGGTATGCCATGGAAATGGTATTTGGCCAAAGTTGTTATAGTGATAAAGCCATTGCATGCTAAGGTGAAGCTTGATGATGATGCATGCAATGATGGATTTTCTACCATGAGTAAGATTTTGAGTTTTTCTTTGTTTTTCATGATTAAAGTTGAAAAGGAGCATGATTGTCAATTGGCCATGATGCATTCTTGAGCATGATTCATGCTTCTTGCATGTTAGTTAAAAGTTTGTGTTTTGGATGGCTATGGACACCTTGAAAATTGGCCATGCTCAATATGCATATATATGATTGCACATTATGTTTGGTTATGAACTAAGTGATGAATATATTGATTTAAAGAAGAAAATGTGGAAGAATGCTTGTGAAATTGCAAGCACAATTGCCTAACACATATAAGTGCTTGATGCTATATTATAAGTTTTGGGCCACAATGTGCAAAGCATAAATTAGTAGATTGCATGCTGTTTTTGTGAGGTATTAAGTGCAAAATTGACCTCAACATGTACATGAATATTGCCTTGGGTAGCCTATTGAAGGCCTTAGCATTTCCTTGATGCTCAAATAAATTGTATTGAATTGCTTGATGTAGTATAAAATGTGCATGACCATTGTTATTCAAGCTAAAGAGTGGCCATATGACCATTTAAAATCCTTGTCATATTCGCCATAAGCAAGCACAATGAGGTTTTAATAAATTGAATTTGTTTGAATTAGCTCAAGAGCTAAGAGGGCCACAATTGGACAAGGGAAGGAAAAGGTGATCGAATAGCCAAAAAACGTTCGACAACATCCGAGGTAAGTCCCAAGGTGACCTTACTTGAATTATGTGAGATGAAATATGGATGTTATGATTATTGATTATGTGTTATGAGTATTTGAATTCCCGGGCTAAGTCCCGGGGAATATGCTAATGATATTAATTGTGGAGCCAATGTGAAAATGAAATATGTATGTCCAATGATTATTGATGTATGTGTGCATGAGAAATTGAATGATATCCGGGCTAAGCCAAACAATTATGCTGGAAATTATATCCGGTTAAGACCAAGGCAATTGTGCTAGTGGTTATATCGGGCTAAGGCCAAGGCATTCGTTGAGTTATTCTATCCGGGCTAAGACCAAGGCATTTGTGCCGTGATTATATCCGGTTATATTCGAAGAATCTTGGGCTGGAGGTGAGTGTTGGTTGCTGAAATGAATTTAATTAGTACACTCGGACAGCCCAAAGGATAATCGTTATATGTGCATTGGAAAGTCGACGTGTTTGAGCAACATTCGCTCAATCGACTAATGAATTTCAGTTATTGAATTGATTGATGCTTTCGAACTTATACAATGATGAAGTATGAAGTAAGAATGTGTATTAATGAAATGATGCATTTGGCTATGTGAATGTATTGCTGTAAATTATAGTTCATTATATTCCTTGAGACTTACTAAGCATAAAAATGCTTACCCGTTGCTTTGGCTCTTAGTTTTTAGATTTGCCGAGGCAATCGGATTTGGGATCGTTGAAGTCGAAGTCATCCACACTATCAAGCCTCCATTTTGGTATAAATTTTGGTTGAACTTGAGATGGCATGTATAGGACTACCTCTTGTTTGTTAAATACGTTGTAATGTAAGTTTGTATGGCCATGGAAAACTCG
>NW_026440730.1:0-11426 GCF_025698485.1 Gossypium arboreum
TTTTCGCCAAAAAAGGAGAGAACAAGGATGAACAAAATTTTTCTTTGCTTTTCTTTCACTCACGGCAACAATGGGGAGAATACCACACTCACACACATTGTTTTTTTGTTTCTCTTCCCACCACTAAATTTTTTATCATTTCATCACATCATGCATTATCAAAACATGTCATAACATGTTTTTCCTTGCCCATAACTCCTTGTCATGGCGCCACTATGCCATCTTTTAGAATTTGACATGCAAATCCTTAATTTTGCATGCATTATCAACTAGTCATCACACATTTCCCCATCATACTTTCAAAGTTTACTACTAGGTCCTTTCTAGTGAAATTCACCTTTATAACACTAAATCGAATCATCAAAATGCCACACACAAATTAACACATATCATAGGCATCAAAATGAATTTTAAATTATTTTTATGCCTCGATTTTGTGGTCCCGAAACCACATCCCGACTAGGGTCAATTTTGGTCTGTCACAACTCTCCCCCACTTAAGAAATTTTCGTCCCGAAAATCTTACTCGTAAATAGGTTTGGGTAACGCTTTCATAGAGCTCTTGGGTTCCCAAGTAGCTTCTTCCATCCCGTGTTTGAGCCATAACACTTTTACTAACGGAACCCTTTTGTTTCGAACTCCTTCACTTCACGAGCTAGGATACGAATCGGTTCTTCTTCATAACTCATATCGAATTGAATTTCAACCTCCGATGGACTAATTACGGCGATGGATCAGATCTATAGCGTCAAGCATCGAAACATGAAAGACATCGTGAATCTTTTCGAGTTCAGGGGCAAAAATCAAACGATATGCAATCGACCGACTCGCTCGGATATCTCATATGGCCCAATGAACCTCGGCTCAACTTGCCCTTACGGCCAATCGAGTATCTTTTCCAAGGCGAAACCTTGAGAAACACTTTATCTCCCACCGATGCTCGATGTCTTTACGCTTCAGATCCCGTAACGATTTCGACGATCGAGGCTATCTTCGATTTTCACGGATCACTATCACTTTCGCTCAAAGATCTTTAATCAAGTCCACCAAAATTTTGCTTTCACCGAGCTCCGCCCAACACAATGGTGTTCGCATTTACGCCTGCATAAGGCCTCGTAAGGTGCCATCTTAATACTTGATTGAAAACTATTGTTGTGCTTAATTCAATCAAAGGCAAATACCGCTCCCATGAACCATCGAACTCGAGGATGCAACATCTTAACATATCCTCAAGTATCTCGAATTATCCGCCGGATTGACCACCGGTTTGGGGTGAAAGGCGTGCTGAAATGCAACTTGGTACCCAAAGCTTCTTGCAACCTTTTCCAAAATCGTGAGGTAAATCTCGGATCTCTATCCGACACGATGGAAATAGGCACCCGTGTAATCTCACAACTGAGAACGATAGTTCGGCTAGTTTGTCCATTGAAAAGTCCGTGACGACGGGACAAAGTGAGCCGACTTAGTCAATCTATCTACAACGACCCAAATCGCATCTTTCTTACTCACGACAATGGCGTTCGGATAAAAGTCCATTGTGACTCGATCCCATTTCCACCGGTATCGTGATCTATCAAGTAACTCAAGGCACTTGATGTTCCGCTTTCACTTGTTGACATATTAAACACCTCGAACGACGCCGAGATGTCTCGCTTCATACCATGCCACCAAAACCGACGCTTTCAAATCATTGTACATTTTCGACTCTCGTGGATTGCCATTCGCTACAATGGGCTTCTTTCGAATTATCGAAATATGTTCCAATTCTTTGGAACACACGACGATTTCTCAACCTCAAACAATCGCATCATCGATTTGAAACTCCGATTCCTTGTTCGAACACACTCAACTTGTTTTGCAACCAAACTCATCGTCACCTTCCGAGCTTCATAAATTTGATGTATCAACAATGGTTTGGCTTTCAATTCAGCTACTAACACGTTGTCGGATCGAACGGACAAGTGCACATTCATCGTCAGAAGCTAATAATGATTTACGACTCAAGGCATCCGCAACCACATTCGCTTTTCCTGTGTGATAGTCAATGACCACTCATAATCCTTTAACAATCGAGCCAACGCCTTTGTCGCAGATTTAAGTCTCTTTGAGTCATCAAATATTTGAGACTTTTGTGATCCAATACACATGGCACTTTTCACCAAATAAGTAATGTCGCCAAATCTTTAAGGCGAATATGATAGCCAATTCGAGATCATGGGTCGGATAATTTTTCTTATGTGGCTTTAATTGCCTCGACGCATAGGCCACAACTCGACCTTCTTGCATCAATACACAACCTAACCCAAGTAGGGAGGCGCCACTATAGATGACAAACTCTTTGCCGATTCGGTTGCACTAGAATTGGGGCTTTAGTCAAATAAGTTTTCAATTGATCGAAACTTTTCGACATTTCTCCACCATTCAAACCTTACGCCTTTTGGAGTAGCTTCACATTGGCGTGGCTATCGTTGAGAAACCTTTACAAATCGTCGATAATAACCGCCAACTCAAAAGCTCCAACCTCGGTAATATTTCTGAGGCTTCCAGTTAAGTATGGCTGAAATTTTGTTCGGTCGACTCGAATAATTCGGCGCAGATATCACATGCCCCAAGAAGCTAACCTCTTAACCGTAACTCACACTTCTTAACTTAGCATATAATTGCTTATCCCGTAAAATTTGCAGACTAACCTCGGTGTTCAAGATGTTCGGTCTCATTTCTTGAATAGACCAAGATGTCATCAATGAACACGACTACGAACTGATCCAAATATGGTCTCAAGATCCGATTCATTAAATCCATAAATACCGAGGGCATTAGTAAGCCCAAACGGCATCACTAGGAACTCATAGTGACCATATCTCGTCTCAAGGCGCTTGGGCACGTCCAATCTCGAATTCGCAATTGATAATAGCCCGATCTCAAATCTATTTTCAGAACACCGAGGCTTCTTCGCTTGATCGAACAAGTCATCGATACGCGGTAACGGATATTTGTTCTTTATCGCTTATTGTCGACGATAGTCGATGCACGACCTCATGGTTCCATCCTTCTTTTCACAAACAACACTAGCGCACCCCTAAGGCGAAAAACCTAAGCGAGCAAAACCTCTATCCACCAATTCTGCAACCGAGCTTTCAACTCCTTTAATTCCTGGTGCCATACGAACGGAGCTATCGAAATTGAATGGTACTGTGTACCAATTCGATGCCAAACTCTATTTTAACAGTGGTAAACCCGCAATTCTTCAGGAAAACATCCGGTATTCACAAACCATCGCACAGATTCGGTTTCTTTTCTAACTCCTTGTCATCTAGAATATACGCAAGGTATGCTTCACATCCCTTTCTTACGATTTGAGCTAACATTGCTCGATATTATACCGCAATCCCTTTAAGTCCGTAGACTCAACCCGAATTATCTCGTTATTCGTGCACCTCGATCAATAGTCTTGCTTTTGCAATTTACAACCGGATCGCATGGTCAACCAATCCAAACCAAGAATAACGTCGAATTCTTCGAATGGAAAAGCATCAAGTCCACGGAAAACAAGAACCTCAAAATACTAGGGGACTTTTCTTACACACTTTGTTGATGAGCACGTAATGACGCAAGGGTTTGACACCGAATTACAAACCGTGAGACTCAATGGGCAAAGTTTACGGATTAAGGTTTCTATATAAGAATGAGTAGAACCGGTCAATCAAAGCAATCACATTAGTATCGAAAAGTGAGGATACCTAATAACATCCGTGAGGCAAGATCCTCGGCACGTATGGCATAAGTCCCAGCAGGGCACGAGCCTGACGATGGTGGCATCTCTAGATCCTCTCCCCGCCACTAGCATTGCCCGTTTCTAGACGGCCTACCTCGAGTTGGGTAGCACCCGGTTCCCACTTTGATTTACGTTTGTCCGCAAAGCTCGGGCAATCCTTAATGAAATGATCGACGATCCGACTTGAAGAGCGGTCACGAATCTACAACCCGAATGCCATTTACCAAATATTGGCACTGCTCGCCCTCGACGATCATTGCCAACACCGGGATCGGACTGGCCCTTAGGGGGTCGATCGGGTCTGCCAGAAAAGCCCAAATGTCTCTAGACCGCCTAAGCCATCTCTAAATTTCTTTGATGATCGGGCTTCCCAAGACCTCACGAAACTCCTTGCTCCCACTTCATTTTTTCTCCATATCGAGCTTTTCCAGCCGCCGACAAGAGCCACAAACTCGATTTAAAATGCCAACATACCTTTATATCATTGTTCACCCATCCTCGGTTCACATCACCAAGAAATGCACTCGCCGCTAAGCCTTGCAAATTTTGAGTTTGGGAATCGACATGGAACCTTGCTTAAGATCAAGGAATTTTTCGCTTTTGGTCCATAAATCCCGATCGATATTTTTCAATTCATTGAAGAACTCCCAAGTTACTTGCTCTAGACACCAGAAGTCCGAACTCCACCAATAGTAGGCGTAATCCAGAAGGAGATAGTAACTTTAAGCATTCATCTGTACATGATAACTCATCGAGCACCCGATAGTGTTGTCCAACCAAAATTCAGCTTGCTCGGCATCGCGCTATCCGTAGCTTTAAATTCAAGAGCCCTGTTTTCTAATTTCGACCGGGGCTTACTTGACCTTACTTGGTCACACGGAGGTATTGTAGGTGCGGGGTTGCATTAGTCGAATGGAGGTTGTGGAAAAGTGGGTTAGTTCGAATGTATTGGTTAAACCAATCATTCATCACACTATAAAAGGCTTGCTTAGCCTCATCATTCGGATTGTCGGCAATAGGTTGAGAGTCCGACGCCTGTCCTTGCGCGAGCAGCGCCACACTTCCACATCATCCTATTGCTCGGTTGGGATCGGGATCCATTGCTATAAACAAACACAAACTCAAATTGTAAATCACCACACTATCAATTTATCACTTAATGGCATGTTAGCTAGACACCAAACATATCACTAGAGTCCTAGGATCGACTAAACCGTGGCCCGAATAATAAAATTGTAACACCCAACCGAGACCGCTTTTGTGGCAGAGGGGTTAACAAGCCAAAACCACTTATGGACGACCAATTTGACATTCCGCAAGTGGAAATGGTCCTTCGCCTTTAAAAGCATATCTCGAGTTTCACAACCTTAAACTGATTCTGTAAATTTTACCTGAATTTAGACTCATATATCCATCCATGGATTTATTTCTAGAATTTTGGTTGGGCCAATTGGTACAGTTTATTAGTTAAATCCGCCCATGTTACAGGGTCGACACACTAACCTTTTTACAACTTGAATATCTCTGTACAGGGTTTCAATATGATACCATTTGTTTCAATAAAACTAGACTCAAAAAGGAATCTGCACATATAAAGACTTCAAATTCATTCTGGATAATTTATGGCAATTTTCAAAGTCCGGACAGGGACCCAGAAACTGTTCTGGCCCTGTCTCACGAGAACTTTAATATCTCTCGGTATACTGATCATATGATCGTTTTTACTTTATATGAAAATAGACTCGCAAGGTTCGATCACATAATTTATTCACTAATTAACACCATTCCTACAAATTTTGGTGATTTTTCACATCCACGTCACTGCAGCTAGCCTCTGTTTTTAAGGTAGGCTTTACCTATATTGTAGTTCCCATGGACCAACCATAGTCTAGTCATACTTAGGTCCAATATGATCATATTTAGCCATTCCAATTGATCAACCCCTCTCATTCCAAACCATAATCACATCATGAAACCAAATATAATTACAAACCACATATGGTCAAATTCCATACTCCACTTTTACAACCATTTTCGCATGGCCGCAACATATACATCACAAGTACTTAAAAATAACCGGGTAGTCCTATAATGCCATATCCAAAACTCAACTAAAGGAGTACCAAAAGGGCTTTGATAGTGTGGTTGACTTCAACTTCTATGATCCCGATCCGATCGCTAACGGAAAATCTATAAAGAGAAACAAAGAAACGGGAAGCAATTTATGCTTAGTAAGTTTGAGCCATAATATACACACAACCAAAGCATAGCATTCAATTAGCTAAACAATAATTCATATGCACAATTTCTCAAAGACATGCTTACTTCACAATCCCAACTCTTATATTCATACACAAATAACGGCCTAGTTAATGCCGATAGCTCATTTATCATTAGAGCGAATATTCAGACAAGATTTACTCATAGTGTGCAAAGCACACAAAACATACCTTGTTGTTGGGAATTTCACAAGTGCAATAACTGAAAATTTTCCAGCAGCTTATAAATTTCAATTCACATACCTTCGAGTTTATCCGGATATAGCTACTGCTCAAAACACCTTCGACATAGCCCGTTATGGTAACCGCACAAATGCCTTCGGACTTAACCCGGATATCACAACTCGCATAATTGCCTTGGCTTAGCCCGTATCATAGCTCGCACAATTGCCTTCGCTTAGCCTGGATATCATAGCTCGCACAATTGCCTTCTGCTTAGCCGATATCACCGAACATTCATACACATCTTTGTTTCATTTTCACAACAAAACTTTTATGCACAATTCACTTAACAAAATATCATTTCTCCAATGGCCATATACAAGCGAATTTCGATTGCTTATTACTTCATTCAATCGAATCAAAATCTAAGTTTCGATACTCAAAACTTACTCGGATGTTGTCGAACGATTCGATGGCTATTCGACTACTTTTTCCTTCCTTTATCGGATTTGGTCCCCTTTCTCTTGAGCTTAATTTAACAAATAATTTGATTCAATCATTTGAGTATCGAAAAGAAGAACTCAAGGCACTTAGCCCACATATATTCACTAGACATTAAAGTCACATAAGTACGGAATTCATGAATCGACTTAACACACAAAGCCTTCAACATGCTTACTCATGGCCAACAACACAACCTCTTAGGCACTCATTCATGGCCGATTATGCATGTTGATGTTGAGGCCAATTACATGTTTAACACCACACATGAATGGCACACATTTTACTAGCTAATGCTTTACATATTGTAGCTCAATACTTATAATATAGCATCAAGCACTCATATGGCCGATTATACTTAGCCATACTTGCACCAAATCAACAATAAATTCCAAGATTTTCACATCATATGTGTACTAGGTCGAATGTACTTGCAATTTCACAAACATTCTTCAACAATTTCTTCTTTAAACAAACATATTTATCATTTACTTCATAACCAAATCATCATGTGCAAACATACATACACATATAGGTGCATGGCGAACCTCAAGGTGTTCATAACCATCTAAAACACAAATTTTACCAATCAAGTAACAAGCATAAATCATGCTCATGAATGCATCATGGCGAATACATCACATTCATACCCTTTCAACTTCGGTCATGGTTAAACAAAGAACTCAATGTCTTACTCAAGATTGCTACAAAGAAATTTCAAGAGTAGTCAATCCATCATTGCATGCATCATTATCAAGCTTCACATTTAGCATGCAATGGCTTTAACACAATATCAACCTTGGCCTAATACCATTTCCATGGCATAACAAGGATTTGAACCATGGCTAACATGAACATCAAGTTAGCAACTAAAACTTCCATGAATCTCATGACACAACTTCATACATACCTTAATCTTGATGCAAGTATAGCCAAATCTCCTTCTAGATCTCTTCTAAACCAAAATGGAGCAAAAATCCTATCTTCTTCCTTAGTATTTTCGGCCAAAAGGAGAGAACAAGGATGAACAAAATTTTTTCTTTGCTTTTCTTTCACTCACGGCAACAATGGGGAGAATACCACACTCACACACATTGTTTTTTTGTTTCTCTTCCCACCACTAAATTTTTTTATCATTTCATCACATCATGCATTATCAAAACATGTCATAACATGTTTTTCCTTGCCCATAACTCCTTGTCATGGCCCGCCAAAATATGTGAGAAAGGGTGAAGCGATCTTGCATACGATTTGATAATAAAGAGCCGAAAAGAAACTTGAATCGCGTGGTTTGTGACTGTAACGGTCCTGCACGGCGCATGAACAATGTTAGTAATTCGTCAATTCATCATCATACATGCTCTTTCGAGTCATGGTCGATAAGCTCCTTGTGACATCCCTAAATTGACCCTAGTCGAAAGTGGTTTCGGACCACTAAACCGAGTCATAATAATAATTAACCATCATAATTGATGCTCATTATATGTATATATGCATTGTGAAAATTTCATGTTTGGATTTTGTTAATTGTAAGTGAATTTTTATCAAATAGGACTTATGTGAGAAAATTTAGAAATGTGCTAGGCAAATGTAAGGTGGCCTATTAATACATGTGGGAAAGTGTTGTCCTTGCATGTCAAATTAGCCAAAATGAAGCATGATGGCCACCATACTATTGGAAACATGTTCCAACATGTTAGACTAGTGATGCATGTAGGAAACAATAAATTAAGAAAGTTAGCATTAAAGAAATGGAAAAAGAAAATGATGATAACAAAAAAAAAAGAGTGGATGCTTTCCCTCAGATATGAGAGAAACAAAAAAAGAAAGAAAGAAAAAAATGTTCATTCTCTCATTTTCTCCTTGCTTACCGAATGTACTAAGAAGAAAGGGGGAAGCTTGAGAAAATCAGCCATGGGAGTTTGCTAGACTAAGGTATGTTGATGTTATCCATGAGATTTATGCATGTTTTTAGTTGATAGTTTGAGTTCCACCAACCCATGGTCTAAACCGAAGTCATAATAATAATTAACCATCATAATTGATGCTCATTATATGTATATATGCATTGTGAAAATTTCATGTTTGATTTTGTTAATTGTAAGTGAATTTTTATCAAATAGGACTTATGTGAGAAAATTTAGAAATGTGCTAGGCAAATGTAAGGTGGCCTATTAATACATTGGGAAAGTGTTGTCCTTGCATGTCAAATTAGCTAAAATGAAGCATGATGGCCGCATACTATGTGGAAACATGTCTCCAACATGTTAGACTAGTGATGCATGTAGGAAACAATAAATTAAGAAAGTTAGCATTAAAGAAATGGAAAAAGAAAATGATGATAAAAAAAAAAAAAGAGTTTGATGCTTTCCCTTGTCGTATATAAGAGAAACAAAAACAAAGAAAGAAAGAAAAAAATGTTCATTCTCTCATTTTCTCCTTGCTTGGCGAATGTACTAAGAAGAAAGGGGAAGCTTGAGAAAATCAGCCATGGGAGTTTGCTAGACTAAGGTATGTTGATGTTATCCATGAGATTTATGCATGTTTTAGTTGATAGTTTGAGTTCCACCTAACCCATGGTCTAAACCTTTACCATGAAATGGGGATGATATTCGCCATGGGTGTTGTCTTCTTGGTATCATTGATGTTTGATGTTTGATGTTGTGGTGGTGAGGCATGAAGATGAGTTAAGGTTCAACTAAGGTGGATTTGTGGATGTTATTTGCATGCTAAAGGTAAAGCTTGTAATGATGCATGGTATGGTGTTGTATGGCATTTGGCCATGGTAGGAAATAAAAGGAAACTATGTTCGTTGTTCATGTCATTTGAATGAGAAGTGCTAGTAAGGTGAAGTACAAATGTTAGTGTTTGATTTACTAGTGTATATATGCATACTAGCCTAGTTGTGAACTTGAATCAAATTGGTGTTAAGTCGATACAAGCTTACTTACTTGTTGAATGTATCAAGTGTGGAAATCGGCCTTAACATGAATGTGTATGTTCGCCACATGAACGAATACATATGTTGATGTGTATATTCGCCTTAGGTAGCCTATTGAGGGCCTTAGCTTTTCCTTGATGCTTGAATGAATTGTATTGAATTGCTTGATGTAATATAAAATGTGCATGACCAATGTGTCCAAGCAAAAGGGTGGCCATATGACCATTTAAACTCCTTGTCATATTCGCCATAAGCTAGCATAATGAGGTTTTAATAAGTTAAATTTGTGTGAACTAGCTCAAGAACTCAAAGGATCAAAGTTGGACAAGGGAAAGACAAGTAATTGAATAGCCATTGAAACGATGACAACATCCGAGGGTAAGTCATTAAGCATATATTTGGTATTGATTTAAATGATCATAATATATATGCAATTGTGTTTAATGAATTGATGTGTAAATGAAAATGTATGTGTATGGAATGATGCCATTGTTGAATGTATAAAGGCAGCAAAATGCATAAGGTATTGGTCACGGCACTAAGTGTGCGGGTATAAATGGACACGGTGACAAGATTGGCACTAAGTGTGCGGGTTTAAAATTGTACAGCACTAAGTGTGCAGTTTGATTCTATAGCACTAAGTAAAGCGAGCTGAAAATATATAGCACTAAGTGTGCGGATTCACTATATGCTCTTGTATTACAATTGGCACTGAGTTGCGACATTATCGAGTTAATCCCGGACAGCGAATCGGGTAAGTACCTTGAGCTCATGAATAGGCAATATGTTCATGCTCGGGTTGAGCTTGGTAAGCTTTAAATCTATGTGATGATTGCAATTGTGTGATTGTGGTGAAAATGAGTTAGTGTGTGAAAATGCCTCAAATATCTTATCGATAAATATGAAATGTGGATGTATGGCTAGGTATGAGATTGAACCAAAGGTCGAGGAATTATGGTATAGTTCGATATGGATGAAGTACCTAGCCTTGTTTCATTGTTTCATTTTGTGATGAATTTAGCTAATGGATAATTGTAAAGTGCTTATGACTTACTGAGTTACAAACTCACTCGATGTTTTCTTGTCACCCATTTTAGGTCTCTTGGACTCGACATTATGCGTGCTCGAACCGTCGCTGAAGTCATCACACCGGCTGAAATATTTTGGTATTGTCTTCGTTGTTGAAGAACATTTGGCATGTATAGGCTATTATATTTTGTTGAACTTGGGTTTAAACTTTAGCCATGTGAAAATGGCCATGTGGTCGCGAGTGGGATGCTAGAACCTATAGCCACAGTCTTAGAAACTTTAATTTTGATAAGGTGGCCATAATTTGTGTCATGTTTGATGGATGATTAAGGCCAAGGAAAGATTCATGAAATTGGCATAGTCTACTGCAGTAACTGTTGCGGACAGCAGCAGTGAGGTGAGATTGAAAAATCACTAAAAATAGTAGAAGTATAATTAAATAGTGAATAAATTATGCAATTGAACCTTGATGAATCTAGTTTAATATGGATGGAACGAAACGACTATATGAGCAGTATATTGAGAGATATTAAAGTTCTCGTGAGACAGGGCCAGAACGGTTTCTGGGTCCCCTGTCGTGACTTTGAAAATTTACTATAAATTATCCAGAAAGAATTAGAAGTCATGCCGTATATGTGCAGATTCTATTTTGAGTCTAGTTTCATTAGAAACAAACGGCACCAGTATTAAAGCCCTAGTATTCAAAAGCGCGAAGGTCAGTGTAGTCGACTTCTGTAACT
>NW_026440731.1:0-11219 GCF_025698485.1 Gossypium arboreum
TTTCTAGTGAAATTCAATCTATAATTCTAAATCAAAGCATAAAAATATCACACATGAGTTAACACACATTATAGGCAATAAAATAAATATTAAATTATTTTTATGCCTTGGTTTTGTGGTCCCGAAACCACATTTCAAGGGTCGTTTTAAAATTCACAACTCTCCTCCACTTTAGAAATTTTCGTCCCCAAAATCTTACGGTAAATAGGTTTGGATATTGCTCTTTCATAGAGTTCTCGGGTTCCCAAGTAGCTTCTTCTATCCCGTGTTTGAGCCATAACACTTTCCAGCGGAACCTTTTGTTTGAACTCTTTCATTTCACGAGCTAGGATACGAATCGTTCTTCTTCATAACTCATATCGGCGAATTTCAACCTCGATGGACTAATTACGCCGGGATCAGATCTATAGTCGAAGCATTGAAACATGGAAGCGTTGTGAATCTTTTCAAGTTCGGGCAAGATCAAACGATCAAGGGCCAACTCGTTCGGAGATTTCTGCGGCCCAATGAATCTGGCTCAACTTGCCCTTACGGGAATCGAGTATCTTTTCCAGCGAAACTTTAAAACACTTTATCTCCACCGATATTCAATGTCCTTTCGTTTCAAATCCGCATCGATTTCGCGATCGGAGGCTATCTTGATTTTCACGGATTACTTTTACTTTTCAGATCTTTAATCAAATCCCTCCAAAATTTTGTTCTCACAACTCGGTCCAAAACAATGGTGTCACGGCATTTACGCTAAAAGCCTTAAGGCGCCATCTTAATACTTGATTGAAAACTATTGTTGTGCGAATTCAATCAAAGGCGGTACGTTCCACGAACCCTTGAACTCGAGGATGCAACATCTCAACATATCCTCAAGTATCCAATTATCCTCGGATTGACCATCGGTTTGGGGGTGAAAGCGGTCTGAAATGCAACTTGTGCCCAATGCTTCTTGTAATTTCTTCCAAAATCACGAGGTGAACCTCGGATCTCTATCGACACAAGAAATCGGTACCGTGTAATCTCACAACGGAAGCGTACAATTCAATAGTTTATCCAATGAAAATCCATACATGGGGATAAAGTGAGCCGACTTGATCTATCAATAATAACCCAAATTGCATCCTTCTTACTTGGACAGCGGTCCGGACAAAAGTCCATTGTGACTCGATCCCATTTCCACTTTCGGTATCGTGATTGAAGTAACCCGAAGGCACTTGATGCTCCGCTTTCACTTGTTGACATATTAAACATCTTGCAACAAAGTCGAGATGTCTCGTTTCATACCATGCCACCAAAACCGTTTCAACTCATTGTACATCTTCGTACTCCCGGTGGATTGCCATTCGGCTACAATGAGCTTCGTTAATTATCGAAATAAGTTCAATTCTTTGGAACACACAAACGACTTCGAACCTCAAACAATCGTCATCATCAATTTGAAACTCCGATTCCTTGTTCGAACACACTCCCGTTTTCGCAACTCCTCATCAACTTTCGAGCTTCAAATTTGATGAGTCAACAATGGTTTGGTTTAATTGCTACTAACACATTGTCGGGTAGGATGAACAAGTGTACATTCATCGTCGTAAAAGCAAGCGGTGATTTCGGAAAAGGCATCGCAACCACATTAGCCTTTCGGGTGATAGTCAATGACCACTCATAATCCTTTAACTCGAGCCAACGCTTTGCTGATTTAAGTCTCTTTGAGTCATCAAATATTTGAGACTTTTGTGATCCGAATACACATGGCACTTCTCACCAAATAAGTAATGTCGCCATATCTTTAAGCGAATCGATGGCACCAATTCGAGATCATGGGTGGGATAATTTTCTCATGTGGCTTTAATTGTCTCGCGCAGGCACACTGACCTTCTTGCATCAATCGAACCCTAACCCAAGTAGAGGCGTCACTATAGATGACAAACTCTTTGCATTGATTTACTAATCTGGAGCTTAGTCAAATGAGTTTTCAATTGGTCAAAACTTTTCACACTTTTCGTCCATTCAAACTTGACATCTTTACGGTTTAAGTCATGGGTGTGGCTATCATCGAAATCCTTTTACAAACCGTCGGTAAGTAACGCAAGTCCCAAAAAGCTCGAACCTCGAATATTTCTTGGAGGTTTCGATTAAGTATGGTGAAATTTTGCTTGGGTCGACTCGAATACCGTCCGGATACCATGACCCAAGCTAACCCTCTTAAGAACTCACACTTGCTAAACTTAGCATATAAGCTTATCGTAAAATTTGCAACACTAATCTCGGTGCTCGCTGTTGGTCTCATCTCTTGAATAGACCAAGAGTTCGATGAACACAACTCAACCGATCCAAATATGATCGAAGATCCGATTCATCAAATCCATAAATCCGAGGGCATTAGTGAGCCAACGGCATCACTAAGAACTCGTAGTGACCATATCTCGCTTCAAGGCGGTTTTGGGTATTAGATCTCGATTCATGGGATAATAGCCCGATCTCAAATCTATTTTTGAGAACAGAGGCTCCTGTTGATCGAACAAATCATCGATCGTGGTACGGATACTTGTTCTTTATTGTCACTTTATTAAGCGGCGATAGTCGATGCACAACCTCATGGTTGTCCTTCTTTTCACAAACAACACCGGTGCACCCCAAGGTGAAAACTTCAGGGAGCAAAACCTCTATCCATCAACTCTTGCAACGAGCTTTCAACTCCTTTAATTCGTTGGTGCCATACGATATGGAGCTATCGAAATCGGTGGTCGGTACAAGCTCAATGCCAAACTCTATCTCCGACATGTGGCAAACCCAATTCTTGGAAAACGTCCGTATTCACAAACCACCGGTGATTTGGGTTCTATTCTAACTCCTTATCATCAAGTACATCGCAAGGTATGCTTCACACCTTTTCTTACATATTTCGGGCCAACATTGATGATATTACTGGCAACCCTTCAAGTTCAAGACTCAACTCGGATCATCTGTTGTTTGGCATCTCAAATCAATAGTCTTGCTTTTGCAATTCACAACCGCATCATCGGTCAACCAATCCAACCCAAGAATAACATCAAATTCATCGAGCGGCAAAAGCATCAAGTCCCGGGAAAGCAATACCTCAATTACTAGGGGCATTTCTAACACTTTGTCGAACACATAACGACCCAAAGGTTTGACACCAATTGAACTCATGAGACTCAATAGGCAAAGTCTTCTTGGATGCTAAGGTTTATATATAAGAATGAGTAGAACCGGGGTCAATCAAAGCAATCACATTAGTATCAAAGAGGTGAAAGTACCGTAATAACATCGGCGAGGAGGCATCCTCGCGTGGAATACTTATAAGTCCTATGGGCCTGGAGCCTCGGTCTGTCGCACATCTCTAGATCCTCTCGACCATAGCCTTGCCGTATTTCCGGATGGTCTACCTCGAGCGGTGGTAGTACCGGTTTCCCTCCGATCTACATTCATTGAGACAACCTCGGGCAATCTTTAATGAAGTGGTCAACGATCCCCACAACTTTTGACTTCCAAAATTGATTTCCAAATCCTTTGCACTCGCCTTCCTCTCGTCGATCATTCCTACTCTTGGGATCGAAGTGATTGTTGTCACGGGGGTCGATCGCGATCTCTCTGAAAAGCCCGTGTCTCTAGATCCCAAGCCATCTCTAAGTTTCTTTGATGTTGGAAGGGCTTCCGAATACCTTCGAAACTCCTTGCTCCGCCGCTTTCCTTTCTCCATACTAAACTCCCGGCTTTGGCTCGCTCGAGAAGTCACAAACTCTCATTTCCAAACGCCAACATACGCTTTATCTCATCATTGATCCATCTTGAGCGTTTACACAACCCGAAGAAATTTCATTCTCTGGCTAAGCCTCACAATTTTCGTTCATAGTCGAGAAGCATGGAACCTTGTTTAAGTTGAAATTCCTTTCGTTTTTGGTCCATAAATCTCAGGATATACTTTTTCCGAAACTTCGGTTTGGAAGAACTCCCAAGTTACTTGTTCATGGGCACAAAAGTCGAGTACTCCACCAATAGTAAGGCGAATCACGTAAAGGAGATGGTACACTTTAGGCATTCATCGGTGTACAAGATAGCTCATCGAGTCCGGATCGTGTTGTCCAACCAAAATTGACTTGCTCGCATCATCACTATCCGTAGCTTTAAATTCAGTAGCCCCATGTTTTGGATTCTATCAACGGGGGCTTATTCGACTTATTTGGTCAATTAGGAGGCATTGTAGGTCTGGTGTGTTTGTTGGGAATGGAGGTTGTGGACAGTAGTATTACGAATGTATTGGTTGAACCAATCATTCATCACGCTAAAAAGGCTTGTCTAGCCTCGTCATTGGATTGCTAGCAACAGGTTGAGATCCCTTGTTGTCCCTTGTCGGGCAGGCCACACTCTCCACATCATCCTATCTTCGGTTGGGATCGGGATCCATTACTATAAATAAACACAAGTTCAAGCGTCAAATCACCACACTATCATATAATCACATAAAATGGCATGTATAGCTAGACCCCAAAGCATTACGGTAGTCCTAGAATCGACTAAACCGTGGCTCGATACCAATAAAATTGTAACACCGAACCCGAGACCGTCGCGAGTCGAGCGAGGTGTTAGAACTTCAACCCACTTATTGACAATTTTCAGACAAGCTGCCAATCTGAGTACTAGTCGCTCCAAAATTCATAACTTGAGTTTTACAACTCGAAAATCAGTTCCGTAAATTTTTCCTGAAACTAGACTCATATGTCCATCTACATATTTTTCTAGAATTTTGGTCGAGCCAATTAGTACAGTTTATTAGTTAAAGTCTCGCCTGTTGTAGGGATCGACTACACTGACCTTTGTGCGTTACAATTGGATATCTCCCTGTACAGGGCTTCAATACTAATGCCGTTTGTTTCTATAGAAACTAGACTCAGAGGAATCTACACATATATGGAATGACTCCTAATTATCTCTGGTTAATTTACAATGATTTTCAAAGTTGGAACAGGGGATCCAGAAACCGTTCTGGCCCTATTTCACAAGAACTTTAAAATCTGTTAACTTATAACTCATATGACCATTTCGTTTCTTCCATATGAAAGTAGATTCGTCAAGGTACACTTACATAATTTATTTGCTATTTAATACCATTCCTACTATTTTTAGTGATTTTTCACATCCACGTCACTGCTGTTCAGCATCTGCCTTTAGTAGGCTTTACCTATTTCATACTTTCCATGATTCAATTGGCCCTTTTTACATACATAGCACAAAGCGTGATCATGATTAACCATTCCAATGGCTAATCGTTTCAAAATAATTCCATACCTCATAAGGGTCAACATACAACGATTATAGTTCTATGCTAAAAGCATATATAAGCCATTTCGCATGGCTATCCAAGTTTACAAAAGGAAGGTACATGACCTTCAACAAAGGATGGTCCTATACATGCCATTTCAAAGTTCAACCAAAATTTGTACCAAAATGGGGCTTGATAGTGTGGATGACTTGACTTCTTTGATCCCGAATCCGATAGCTAACCGAAACCTATAAAACAGAGACCAAAACAGCGGGTAAGCATTTTAATGCTTAGTAAGTCTCAAGCAATGAAATCAGCTTTGACTAAGGTATTTTATTCACATGGCTAATTAAACCACTTTACTAATTCACATTCCCATACTCATACTTATTTCACATCACCGACCCTTATGTTCATACACAAAAGAACAACTTAGCCCAAGGGTAGCTCGTTTATCAACTTAGCATACTTACTTGTAAGAATTCAATAAGTACAAGCACATACAAACATACCTCATTGCTGGAATTTTCACAAGTGTATAAGCTGAAATTTTCACACAAGATTGCTACTTCGAATCACATACTTGAGTTTAACGGATATAGCGACTACGATTGCCTTGGTCATAACCGGTTGGTGACTTACAAAGGCCTTGGTCTTAGCCGGATATATCAACTTCTCGAATGCCTTGGGTCTTAGCAGGATATATCAACTTCGCCGAATGCCTTGGTCTTAGCGGATATATCAACTTCACGAATGCCTTGGTCTTAGCGGATATATTTCCAATGTTCCTTACATATATATCAATATTCAAGAACCGTCCATAGTTCATTTTGTTACTAAAGCTCTAACACAAAATATCTATCAACCTTTACTATTTGGCTCAATGGCCACACAAACAAGGAGCATAATTTTGATATAATTCAAGTAGGGTCATCACTCAAGACTTACCTTGGATGTTGTCGGCGATTTAGGCTATTCAACTACTTTTCCTTCCCTTTATCGGTTTAGCTCCCTTTGCTCT
This sequence comes from Gossypium arboreum, assembly GCF_025698485.1. Taxonomy (NCBI): domain Eukaryota; kingdom Viridiplantae; phylum Streptophyta; class Magnoliopsida; order Malvales; family Malvaceae; genus Gossypium; species Gossypium arboreum. The sequence goes on from NW_026440731.1 coordinate 6,291, forward strand.
TGAGCTAATTTACACAAATTTAACTTATTAAAATCTCATCATGATAGCTTATGGCCGAATATGACAAGGAGTGTAAATGGTCATATGGCCATCCTTTAGCTCAAATACACAATGGTCATGCACATTTTACATCACAACAAGCAATTCAATACATTCAAACATCAACGTGAAGTTCAAAGTACTTGGCCCTTATACATTAGGCATCAAAGTTGTATATTGAAATCATAAATCGAACTCAACACATTAGTTAATATTCCTCTTAGCAATTTTCTAAGCCAAGAATAGGCATCAATATGCTTGCCTCAAACCAATGCATGCACACTAATTACCCCATGTGGGAATATACACTTAATACCACAAAAAAAAAAAAGCATACATTTTACTACTAACACATTACATATCGTAATTCATTGCAATCTTTATTTACTTCATAATCAACACATCATCACAAGCAAATATACACTTTGAATTAGTATATATGTCATACCAATCCATCATGTGCAAACATATATTCATGTAGGTGCAAGGGGAATTCTCAAGTGGCTTATATCCAAATATAACATTTCCAAAGCTTAAATCTTACTTACCATGCAACATGATAATTATATGGATATATCATGGCGAATACCACAACACCACACCATTTCAATTTGGTCATGGTGAAACAAAGAACTTAGTATCTCATTCAAAAAAAAAATGCTAAAAGAAAATCTAAGAATCTTCAATCCTCCATCACATGTATCACTTTCAACTTGTTATTTAACATGCAATGGCATTAACACCACATTCACTTTGGGAATTTCATTCCCATGACATAACAAGGATTTGAACCATGGGCTAACAAGAACATTAAGCTAGCAACTAAAACATGCATGAACCTCAAACATACCTTAATCTTGATGCAAGTTTAGCCAACCTCTTCTAATCCTCTTCCAAACCAAGTATGAAGCAAAACTCCTTCCTTAACCTTAGTATTTTTGAAAAAGAGTGAAAAGAGATGAACAAAATTTTCTTTCTTCCTTTAGGACATTGGCTATGGAGGAAGATGGACACTTTTTTTTTGTTTCTCATCTACTAACATTAATTGTTTATTCCATACCCCTTTTTTATTCTTTCCATCATAACCCATTTACAAACATGTTTCATGACATGATTTTTTGCCCATAAATCCTTGTCATGGCGGCCCTACTATGGGGAAATTTGACATCAAGTCCATTGTTTTCATGCATCCTTTAATTATATCACACATTTCCCTCATACTTTCAAAGTTTATTACTAGGTCCTTTCTAGTGAAATTCCATCTATAATTCTAAATCAAAGCATAAAAATATCACACATGAGTTAACACATTATAGGCAATAAAATAAATATTAAATTATTTTTATGCCTTGGTTTTTGTCGAAACCACATTTGACTAAATCGTTTAAGGTTCACAACTCTCCTCCACAGAAATTTTGTCCCAAAAATCTTCCGGTAAATAGGTTTGGATATTGCTCTTTCATAGAGTTCTCGGGTTAAGTACCTTCTATCCGTGTTTGAGCCATAACACTTTCACTAGCGGAACCTTTTTGTTTAACTCTTTCATTCACGAGCTAGATACGAATCGGTTCTTCTTCATAACTCATATCGGCTTGAATTTCAACCTCGATGGACTAATTACGTGGAGGATCGATCTATAGCGTCGAACATTGAAACATGGAAGGCGTTGTGAATCTTTTCAAGTTGGGGCAAGATCAAGCGATCGGCTGGGCCCTCGTTGGAGATTTAAATGCGGAATGAATCTGGGCTCAACTTGCCCTTACGGTAGAATCGAGTATCTTTTCACGGGAAACTTTAAAAACACTTTATCTCCCACGATATTCAATGTCCTTTCGTTTCAAATCCCATCGATTTGCGATCGGAGGCTATCTTGATTTTCACGGATTACTTTTACTTTCATTACATCTTTAATCAAATCCTCCAAAATTTTGTTCTCAGGCTGGTCCAAAACAATGGTGTTGGCATTTACGCCCGTACAAAGCCTCTAAAGCGCCATCTTAATATGATTGAAAACTATTGTTGTGGGAATTCAATCAAAAGCGGTCGTTCCCACGAACCGAACTCGAGGATGCAACATCTCAACATATCCTCAAAATCTGAATTATCGCTCGGATTGACCATCGGTTTGGGGGTGAAAAGCGGTCTTGAAATGCAACTTGGTGCCCAATGCTTCTTGTAATTTCTTCCAAAATCAGGGTGAACCTCGGATCTCTATCAAACAAGAAATCGGTACCCGTGTAATCTCTGTCGAAGCTACAATTCAGCTAGTTTATCCAATGAAAAATCCATACGCCTGAGGGATAAAGTGAGCCGACTTAGTCGGTCTATCAAATAACCCAAATTGCATCCTTCTTACTTGCGACAACGGCGGTCCGGACACAAAGTCCATTGTGACTCGATCCCATTTCCACTCGGTATCGTGATCGTGAAGTAACCACGAAGGCACTTGATGCTCCGCTTTCACTTGTTGACATATTAAACATCTTGCAACAAAGTGGAGATGTCTCGTTTCATACCATGCCACCAAAAGCGTTTCAACTCATTGTACATCTTCGTACTCCCGGTGGATTGCCATTCGGCTACAATGAGCTTCGTTCGAATTATCGAAATAAGTTCAATTCTTTGGAACACACAAACGACTTCGAACCTCAAACAATCGTCATCATCAATTTGAAACTCCGATTCCTTGTTGAAACACACTCGGCGTTTTGCCGCAACTCCTCATCAACTTTACGGCTTCAATTTGATGAGTCAACAATGGTTTGGCTTAATTGACTACTAACACATTGTCGGGTAGGATAGACAAGTGTACATTCATCGCTCGTAAAACAAGCGTGATTTCGGCAAGGCATCCAACCACATTAGCCTTTCCGGGTGATAGTCAATGACCACTCATAATCCTTTACATCGAACCAGCGTCTTTGTCATGATTTAAGTCTCTTTGAGTCATCAAATATTTGAGACTTTTGTGATCCGAATACATGGCACTTCTCACCAAATAAGTAATGTGCCATATCTTTAAAACGAATCGATGGCGACCAATTCGAGATCATGGGTGGGATAATTTTTCTCATGTGGCTTTAATTGTCTGGCGCAGCCACAACTCGACCTTCTTGCATCAATCGCAACCTAACCCAAGTAGGGCGTCACTATAGATGACAAACTCTTTGCGATTAAGGTGTACTATCTTGGAGCTTGTCAAATGAGTTTTCAATTGGTCAAAACTTTACGACACTTTTGTCCATTCAAACTTGACATCTTTACGGCGGTTTCGTCATGGGTGTGGCTATCATCGAGAATCCTTTTACAAACCGTCGGTAATGTAAGCAAGTCCCAAAACTCCGAACCTCGGTAATATTTCTTGGAGGTTTCAGTTAAGTATGGCTGAAATTTTGCTTGGGTTAAACTCGAATACCGTCACGGATACCACGTGACCGAAGCTAACCTCTCTAAGAACTCACACGCTAAACTTAGCATATAGCCTTATCCGTAAAATTTGCAACACTAATCTCGGTGCTCGCATTTGGTCTCATCTCTTGAATAGACCAAGATGTAGTCGATGAACACAACTACGAACCGATCCAAATATGATCCGAAGTCCGATTCATCAAATCCATAAATACGCGGGGCATTAGTGAGCCCAAGCGGCATCACTAAGAACTCGTAGTGACCATATCTCGTTAGAAGGCGGTTTTGGGTATGTCAAGATCTCGGATTACTGGCCCGATAATAGCCGATCTCAAATCTATTTTTGAGAAAACGAGGCTCCCTTGGTTGATCGAACAAATCATCGATCGTGGTAACGGATACTTGTTCTTTATTGTCACTTTATTAGGCGGCGATAGTCGATGCACAACCTCATGGTTCCGTCCTTCTTTTCACAAACAACCGGTACCCAAGGTGAAAAACTGGGCGAAAAACCTCTATCCATCAACTCTTGCAGGCTTTCAACTCCTTTAATTCGTGGTGCCATACGATATGGAGCTATCGAAATCGGTGTGGTCCCGGTACAAGCTCAATGCCAAACTCTATCTCCCGAGCAGGTTGGCAAACGGCAATTCTTGGGAAAACGTCCGGGTATTCACAAACCAAGCCGATTTGGGTTCTATTCCTAACTCCTTATCATCAAGTACATCAAGGTATGCTTCCACCTTTTCTTACATATTTACGGCCAACATTGATGATATTACGGTGCAACCCTTCAAGTTCGTAGACTCAACTCGGATCATCTCGTTGTTTGCATCTCAAATCAATAGTCTTGCTTTTGCAATTCACAACCGCATCATGCAGGTCAACCAATCCAACCAAGAATAACATCAAATTCATCGAGCGGCAAAAGCATCAAGTCATGGGAAAGCAATTACCTCGAATTACTAGGGGCATTTCTTACACTTTAAACCACATAACGACCCAAAAGGTTTGACACGAATTACGAACTCGATGAGACTCAATAGGCAAAGTCTTCTTTGGATGCTAAGGTTTATATATAAGAATGAGTAGAACCGGGTCAATCAAAGCAATCACATTAGTATCAAAGAGAGTGAAAGTACCTAATAACATCGGCGAGGAGGCATCCTCGCGTCGTATAAATAAGTCCTAGGCGGGCGCGAGCCTCGGATCAGTGCGACATCTCTAGATCCTCTCGACCATAGCCTTGCCCGTATTTCGGATGGTCTACCTCGGCGGTGGTAGTACCCGGTTTCCCCGATCTACATTCGAGACAACCTCGGGCAATCTTTAATGAAGTGGTCAACGATCCACACTTATAGAGGCGGTCCACGGAATCTCGACTTCCAAAATGCCATTTGCCACAATCACGGCACTCGTCCTCTCTCGTCGATCATTCCTACTCGGCGTGAAGTGATTGGTAGGTCCGGAAGTCGTCGCGAT
>NW_026440732.1:0-10147 GCF_025698485.1 Gossypium arboreum
GTATTAAGTGCAAATTTTGACCTCAACAAGTACATGAATATTGCCTTGGTAGTTGAAGGCCTTAGCATTTCCTTGATGTTCAAACAAATTGTATTGAATTGCTTGATGTAGTATAAAATGTGCATGACCATTGTGTATTCAAGCTAAAGAGTGGCCATATGACCATCTAAAATCCTTGTCATATTGATAAGCAAGCACAATGAGGTTTTAATAAATTGAATTTGTTTGAATTAGCTCAAGAGCCAAGAGGGCCACAATTGGACAAGGGAAGGAAAAGGTGATCGAATAGCAGAAAAAAGCCGTTCGACAACATCCAGGTAAGTCCTCAAAGTGACCTTACTTGAATTATGTGAGATGAAATATGGATGTGTATGATTATTGATTATGTGTGTATGAGTATTTGAATTCCACAGGGCTAAATCCAGAATGTGCTAATGATATTAATTGTGTTTGAGCCTTAGGAAAATGAAATATGTATGTCCAATGATTATTGATGATGTTGTGGAAATTGAATGATATCCGGCTAAGCCGAAGACAATTATGCTGGAAATTATATCGGGTTAAGACGAAGGCAATTGTGCTAGTGGTTATATCCGGGCTAAGGCAAGAAGGCATTGTCGAGTTATTCTATCCGGGCTAAGACGAAGGCATTTGTGCCGTGATTATATCCGGTTATATTCAAGAATCTTGGGCTGGAGGTGAGTGTTGGTTGCTGAAATGAATTTAATTAGTTTCGGACAGCCCAAAGGATAAGGTCGTTATATGTGCATTGGAAAGTCGGCGTGTTTGAGCAACATTAGCTCAATCGACTAATGAATTTCAGTTATTGAATTGATTGATGCTTTGCGAACTTATACAATGATGAAGTATGAAGTAAGAATGTGTATTAATGAAATGATGCATTTGGCTATGTGAATGTATTGCTGTAAATTATAGTTCATTATATTCCTTGAGACTTACTAAGCATAGAAAAATGCTTACCCGTTGCTTTGGCTCTTAGTTTTCTAGATTTAGCTAGGCAATCGGTTTGGGATCGTTGAAGTCGAAGTCATCCACACTATCAAGCCTCCATTTTGGTATAAATTTTTGTTTGAACTTGAGATGGCATGTATAGGACTACCCTTGTTTGTTTGTTTAAAAAGTATATCTGACGAAAATGGCTCGAAAAGGTATGAACTTTAAAGGGGATTAATTTTTGGGGTATGATTTACTTGGAAATGAAATGTTGGGTCATTGATCAATTCATTTCATATATGAACCTATGTATGGTAAGGCTAGTTGAATCATGGAGACCACCAAATAGGTGAGTCCTATCTTAAAACAGATGCTGCCAGCTGCAGTGGCGTGAATGTGAAAAAATCACCAAAATTCATAGGAATGGAATTAGATAGTGAATAAGCTATGTAAATGAACCGTGAGTCTATTTTCATATGGAAGAAATGAAACGGTCATAGGAGTTACAGGTTAAGAGATATTAAAGCTATTGTGAGACAGGGCCAGAATGGTTTCTGGGTTCCCTGTCGCAACTTTAAAAATTCACTATAAATTATCCAAAAGAATTAGGAGATATATCTTATATGTACAGATTCCATTTTGAGTCTAGTTTCATTGAAACAAACGACACCAAATTAAAGCCCTGTAAGAGAGATATTCAAGTTATACCGCGCGAAGGTCAGACAGTCGATCCCTGTAACAGGGGTAACTTTAACTAATAAACTGTACCAATTGGCCCGACCAAAAATCCTAGAAATAAATCCATGGATGGATATTGAGTCTAAATTCAGGAAAATTTACGAAACCAGTTTCCGAGTTTTGAAACTCGAGATATGATTTTAAAAGGCGACAGTGACGCAGTTTTCCACCTGACTGGAAATGTCAAATTGGTGGGAAAAACATGTGAACTTGGTTTTGTTAACCCTGGGTCCGAAACCGGCGATGGTCTCGGGTTTTGGGGTGTTACATCAAGTCTGAAAATGGTGCGGTGAGGCTTTGTATGGGCATAAGTGTGAATGCCCTTATTTTGGAGAACTTAAAGAGAATCGATTCAGGGTTGATTTGGTAGGGGGACGAAGAGAAGGTTAAGGTGATTCATGATTGCAGAGGCAGGATAAGCAGAAAATCCTTGAAGATTTGAAACAAAGATCGAATTTCAAGTTGGTGATAAAGTGTTTTTGAAGGTGTCCCCGGGGAAAGGTCCTGATTAGGTAGAAAGGGCAAGTTGAGTCCTCATTTCATAGGAGGTATGAGAATTCTGGAAAATGGGGCCCTTGCCTATCATTTGGCTTTTCCCTTAAATTGGAAATGATTCACGAGGGTTTCATGTGTCCATGTTAGGTCAATATATATGGATCCGCATGTGATGCATCCGAGGTTGAGATTTAGTCGGACATGACCTACGATGGAAAGTTGGTTAAGATTTTGGATCGGGAGGACAAGAATTGTGGTATAAAAGTATAGCACTTGTGAAAGTTTTGTGGCATAGGCATGGAGTCGAGGAAGCTACATGGGGCAGGAGACCATGAGAGATCAATCTGAACTTATTCACCGGGTGAGATTTTGGGGCGAAAATGTAACACCTAACCCAAATCCGATCATGATTTAGGTTGAAGGATTAAAGGCTAAACATTAAATTTCTCATCCACATTAACTAACATAAGCGGAGATCGGCTGAATACATATTAATCTTTTTTATATATATGCCATTTTCATATGGCCAAAATATTTAAATTACAAAACATAGTTATTTTTAACCTATACATGCCATATTAGGACCAAAATAAAAGCGTACCAAAAAGATCGATGGGAGGATGAATTCGGCGATCCCAAAGTCGGTGGGCAAAATCAACAATCTATAAAGCAGAGAAATAAGGAGCGAGTAACCTTTGAAGGCTTAGTAAGTTTTAAGCATTTCAAACAATTTAAACTTGTCATTTCTTTCGAACATTAAGTATCCAGAACTCATATTCTAATTATATATTACTTGGAGAATATACACAAGTACACTAATTATAAAGCCTATTTTAAATATATATATGAATACACAAGAAATTTTCAGCCTTTTAACTATAGTATATGGCTCATACAATTGCTTTAAGTCCGTACTTTCATATAATGTCATACATTAGAATAGGTCATTCTCTTATTCTTAAATACCATATTCATCCCAAATTATATATATATATATATATATATATATATATATCGTTCTTTAATACTAATAATTCACTTTAAAATCATTTCACATATGAGTACAAATCGTACCTTAGCATTTAAATTTTAGTACTTACTCGGTGGTTTTCTGCGGATATTCAATGTAAAATATTACTTAATTCTTTGGCATCAAACCTATCAAGTCTTAGAACTTGAAACAAATTGCTAACCGACTGCAAATTTAAACACAGTATAATACCCTAGTAACTCGGGTCTTTAAGCTCGAATACAATTCCTCAAGTATCATGCATATTTAATCATGTATTAACAACATTGGCCCAAAATTGACCCTAGTAGATGTGGTTTGGGACCACAAAAGCGGAGGCATAAAATAATTAAAAATTTTTTTGATGCCTATAATATTGTCTCATGTATGACATTTTATGATGATTGATTTAGTGTTTATAAGGTGAATTCCACTAGAAAGGACTTAGTAGTGAACTTTGAAAATCGATAGGAAATGTGTGATGACTAATTAAAGCATGCATGCAAAATAATGGACTTGCATGTCAAATTCCCCTTTACAAGTGATGGGCCGACAAAGAGATATGGGCTAAACATGTCATGAAACATGTTTTGTTGGGCATTAAGGGAAATAATAAACAAATAAGCATGGGTGAAAAGAATGAAAAAAAAAATGTGTGTGAAGGAGCATTCCCCCCCCATTCTTGGTCAACCAAGAGAAAAAACAAAAAATTTGTTCATGCTTGCTCTCTCCCTTTTTGGTAGAAAATACTAAAGGAAGAAGGGTTTTGCTTCATTTCCTTTGTTTAGAAGAGATCTAGAAAGGTGATTTGGCTAAATTTGCATCAAGAGTAAGGTATGTATGAGGTTTGTTGGGAGTTTCATGCATGTTTTGGTTGCTAATTTGATGTGCATGTTAGCCATGGCTCAAATCTTTGTTATGCCATGGAAATGGCATTTGGCCAAAGTTGTTATGGTGATAAAGCCATTGCATGCTAAGTGTGAAACTTGATGATGATGCATGCAATGATGGATTGTCTACTCATGAGTAAGATTTTGAGCTTTCTTTTGTTTTATCATGATTGAAGTTGAAAAGAAGCATGATTGTCATATTAAGCCATGATGCATTCTTGAGCATGATTCATGCTTCTTGCATGTTAGTTAAAAATTTGTGTTTTGGATGGCTATGGACACCTTGAAAATTGACCATGCTCATATATGCATATATATGATTGCACATTATGTTTGGTTATGAACTAAGTGATGAATATATTGGTTTAAAGAAGAAAATGTGGAAGAATGCTTGTGAAATTGCAAGCACAATTGACCTAGCACACATATAAGTGCTTGATGCTATATTATAAGTTTTGGCACAATGTGCAAAGCATTAATTAGTAAATTGCATGCTGTTTTTGTGAGGTATTAAGTGCAAAATTGACCTCAACATGTACATGAATATTAGGCCTTGGGTAGCCTATTGAAGGCCTTAGCATTTCCTTGATGCTCAAATAAATTGTATTGAATTGCTTGATGTAGTATAAAATGTGCATGACCATTGTGTATTCAAGCTAAAGAGTGGCCATATGACCATTTAAAATCCTTGTCATATTCGCCATAAGCAAGCACAATGAGGTTTTAATAAATTGAATTTGTTTGAATTAGCTCAAGAGCTAAGAGGGCCACAATTGGACAAGGGAAGGAAAAGGTGATCGAATAGCGAAAAAGCCGTTCGACAACATCCGAGGTAAGTCCACAAAAGTGACCTTACTTGAATTATGTGAGATGAAATATGGATGTGTATGATTATTGATTATGTGTGTATGAGTATTTGAATTCCACCCGGCTAAGTCCGGCGAATATGCTAATGATTATAATTGTGTTTGAGCCTTAGTAACGAAAATGAAATATGTATGTCCAATGATTATTGATGTATGTGTGCATGAGAAATTGAATGATATCCGGCTAAGACCAAAGGCATTGTGTTGGAATTTATATCCGGTTAAGACCAAGGCAATTGTGCTAGTGGCTATATCCAAGCTAAGACAAGGCATTCGATGGAAGTTATTCTATCCGGGCTAAGACCAAGGCATTTGTGCCGTGATTATATCCGGTTATATTCCAAGAATCTTGGGCTGGAGGTGAGTGTTGGTTGCTGTAATGAATTCAATTAGCACACTCGAAAAGCCCAAAGGATAAGTCGTTATATGTGCATTGGAAAGTCGACATGTTTGAGCAACATTCGCTCAATCGACTAATGAATTTCAGTTATTGAATTGATTGATACTTTGTGAAATTATATAATGATGAAGTGTGAAGTAGGAATGTTACAAATGAAATGATGCATTTGGCTATGTGAATGTATTGCTGTAATTAGAGTTGATTATATCCTTGAGACTTACTAAGCATAAAAATGCTTACCCCGGTGCTTTGGCTCTCGGTTTCTAGATTTGCCGAGGCAATCGGGTTTGGGATCGTGAAGTCGAAGTCATCCCACTATCAAGCCTCCATTTTGGTATAAATTTTTGGTTGAACTTGAGATGGCATGTATAGGACTACCCTTGTTTGTTAAATATGTTGTAATTGGTATATACGGCCATGCGAAAATGGCTCAAAAGGGAAGTATGAACTTAGACTAATTGTGGGTTGTATGTATATATTTGGTGTCATGATGTGGCTATGGCTTGGAAATGGGAATGTTGGTCATATGATCAGCCATTGGCATGGTTAAAATGATCATATATGAACCTATGTATGGCAAGACTAGTTGAATCATGGAGACTACCAAGTAGGTAAGTCCTACCTTAAAACAGATGCTGCCAGCTGCAGTGGCGTGAATGTGAAAAATCACCAAAATTCATAGGAATGGAATTAAATAGTGAATAAGCTATGTAAATGAACCTTGATGAGTCTATTTTCATATGGAAGAAACGAAATGGTCATAGGAGTTACAGGTTAAGAGATATTAAAGTTATTGTGAGACAGGGCCAGAATGGTTTCTGGGTTCCCTGTCGCAACTTTAAAAATTCACTATAAATTATCCAAAAAGAATTAGGAGACATACCTTATATGTACAGATTCCATTTTGAGTCTAGTTTCATTAGAAACAAACGACACCAACATTAAAGCCCTGTACAGAGATATATTCAAGTTATACCGCGCGAAGGTCAGAGCAGTCTATCCCTGTAACATGGGTAACTTTAACTAATAAACTGTACCAATTGACCCGACCAAAAATCCTAGAAATAAATCCATGGATGGATATATGAGTCTAAATTCAGGGAAAATTTACGAAACCAGTTTCCAGTTTTGAAACTCAAGATATGATTTTTAAGGCGATAGTGCGCAGTTTTCCAGCCTGACTGGAAATGTCAAATTGGTGGGCAAAAACATGTGAACTTGGCTTGTTAACCCCTGGGTCCCACACCCATGGTCTCGGGTTTGGGGTGTTACAATTTTATTGGTATCAAAGCCAGGTTTAGTCGATTCTAGGACTCCGTGATGTGTTTGGGGTCTATATACATGCCATTAAATGATGAATCGATAGTGGATGATTCCGACAATTCGATTTTGTGTTTGTTGTAGCAATGGATCCCGATCCCAACCGAAAGCGATAGCTGATGATGTGGAGAGTGGGCGCCCTTGGCCCAAGAAGGGACCAACCTCAACCTATGGCCAGCAATCCTAATGGCGAGGCTAGGCAAGCCTTTTATAGTGTGATGAACGAATGGTTTAATCAATACATTCAACCAACACCTTGTTCCACAACCTCCATTCCCGAAAAAATGCAACCCCGCCCTACAATACCCCGGGTTGACCAAATAAGGTCAAGTAAGCCCCCAATGATAGGATTAAAACATGGGGCCCCAAATTTAAAACTCGGATGATGATGATCCAACGAGCTGAATTTTGGTTAGATAACACTATCCTGCTTGATGAGCTATCCTGACACCCGATGAGTGCTTAAAGTGTACCATCTCCTTTTGCGAAGTCCGCCTACTATTGGTGGAGTACTCACTTCTTTGGTGCCTAGAGGCAAGTGACTTGGGAATTCTTTCAAAGGGAGTTTAAAAAAGTATATTAGTCGAATTTATCGACCAAAAGCGGAGGGAATTTCTTGATCTTAAGGGTTCTATGTCCGTCGACCTACGAACAAAGTTTGTGAGGCTTAGCCGACGGGGAATGTTTCGTGGGCTATTATGGAAACCCCGAGGATGGGCTGAATGATGATATAAGGATGTTTGTTGGCATTCTTTAGATCGGAGTTCGTAGTACTTGTTGAGCGAGCTTGTAAAGCAAGAGCTTAGGGGAGAAACAAAAAGCGATTGGGGATTGGAGAATTCGAAAGAGGTCCTCGGAAAGTCTCTTCAACAAGCATCAAGAGATTTAGAGATGATGCGAGCCGGTCTAGAAGGCGTTTGGGCTTTTCTAGAGGGGCCGATCGACCCGTGACCCACGAGTCACCCGACGCCCGTGGTGGAAATGATCGCCGGAGAGGCGGATGTCCATATTGTGGCAAATGGCATTGGGAGGTGTTGGTTTCGTGATCGCCTCCGCAAAGTGTGGATCGGCCACCACTTTATGAAGGATTGCCCGGGATGCATGAAGAAAAGTGTCAGTGCAAACCCGGGTGCTACCACGCCGAGGTAGGCCACCTAGAAATATGGGCAATGTCATCGGAAGAGGATCTAGGAATCCTTATCGAATCCAAGGTGTGTTCCTAGGACTTATGCCATCGGCAACCCGGAGGATCTTGCCTTCCGGATGTTATTGCAACTTTCCTCTTTTCAATACAAATGTGATTGCTTTGATTGACCGGTTCTACTCATTCATATATATTGAAACCTTAGCATCCAGAAGACTTTGCCTATTGAGTCTCCGAGTTTGTAATCGGTTGTCAAACCCTTGGGTCATTCGTGCTTGTTAACAAAGGTGCAAGAAATGTCCCCTAGTGTTCCGGGTTCTTGTTTTCCGGGACTTAATGCTTTTGCCGTTCGATGAGTTCGATGTTATTCTTGGTTTGGATTGGTTGACCATGCCGACGGGTTGTAAATTGCAAAAGCAAGACTATCGAAGGGTCGCGAATAATGAAATAATTGGGTTGAGTCCACGGACTTAAAGGGGTTGCCAGTAATATCCGATGTTGGCCCGAAATATGTAAGAAAAGGGGCGGCATACCTTGCGCATTTCGATGACAAGGAATCGGAAAAAACCCAACTGCCGTGGTTTGTGAATACCGGATGTTTTCCCAAGAATTGTCGGGTTTACCATTGTTTGGAAATAGAATTTGGCATCAATTGGTACCGGTACCCTCCAATTTCGATAGTCCGTTCGTATGGCACCAACGAAATTAAAGGAGTTGAAAGCTGGGCAAGAATTGGTGGATAGAGGTTTTGCTGCTTGAAGTTTTTTTTCTTTTGTTGTTGTGAAGAAGAAGGATGGAACCATGCATTTGATCGACTATCGCCAATAAAGGACGATAAAGAACAAATATCCGTTGCCCGATTGATGACTTGTTCGATCAAAAGGGGCCTCGGTGTTCTCGAAAATAGATTTGAGATCGGGCTACTTCAATTGCAGTCCGAGATTGGGCGTGCCCAAGGCCGCCTTAACGAGATATGGTCACTATGAGTTCCTAGTGATGCCGTTTGGGCTCACTAATGCCCCCGGTATTTATGGATTTAATGAATCGGATCTTTAAACCATATTTGGATCGATTCGTAGTCGTGTTCATTGATGACATCTTGGTCTATTCAAGAAATGAGACCAAATCCAAACACCGGTTAGTCCAAATTTTACGGGACAAGCAATTATATGCTAAGTTCCAAGTGTGAGTTCGGTTAAGAGGGCTTCTTGGGTCATGTGGTTTCTGGCCCAGTATTGAGTCGAAAATAAAATTTCAGCCATACTAAATTGGAAGCCTCAAGAAATATTCGAGGTTAAGTTTTGGGCTTCCTTGGTTATTACCAAACGATTTGTAAAAGGCTTTCAACGATACCACCGATAAGGCTTCTCCAAAAGGACGTTAAGTTCGAATGGGGGAAATGCCAAAAAGTTTCGATCAATGAAAACTTATTTGTTAAGCCCCAATTCTAGTGCAACCCAGTCCGAAAGAGTTTGTCATCTATAGCGACGCCCTCTACTTGGGTTAGGTTGCAAATGCAAGAAGGTCAGTTGTGGCCTATCGCGAGGCAATTAAAGCCACATGAGAAAAATTATCGACTCATGATCTCGAATTGGCGCCATCTATTCCCTTGATTTGGCGACATTATTTATTTGGTGAAAGGGCCATGTATACCGGATCACAAAAGTCTCAAGTATTTGATGACCCAAAAGACTTAAATCTGCGACAAAGCGTTGGCTCGATTAAAGGATTATGGGATCATTGACTATCACGGGAAAGGGAATGGTTGGGGATGCCTTGAGGTAAATCGTTACCTTCGGCGATGAATGTGCACTTTTCCGCCACGGGTGGTGGTGTTGAAACCAAACCATTATTGAACACCAAATTGAAAGGTCAAAAGTCGTGTGAGTTGGCAAAACGGGCCCTTGTTCAACAAAGATCGGAGTTTCAAATGCGTGGTTTTTGAGGTTAAAAGCCCTGGTTTGTCCCAAAATTAATATTTCAAAAATGAAGCCCATTGTAGAATCAATCCACCCGAATGAAGATGTACAATGATTTGAAACGCTTTTGGTGGCGGGGTTGAACGAGACATCCCACTTTGTTTGAGTTTTAATTGCAAAAGGAAAGCGCTCGGTGTTAAATTACACCTCCATCAGGGTGGGATGAGTCCAAGGATTTACCCGCCATTTGGGAAAGAAGGACTTTGGGTCAAGTTGCAATTTACTTTTCCCCCCCGGATTTTTCAATGGACAAATTAGGGAATTGCGTTTTCGGGTTGTGTTCAGGGGTATTTCTATGTTCAAAGATCCGATTTACCTCGGTTTTGGAAAATTGCGAAGTTTGGGTACCGTT
>NW_026440733.1:0-11456 GCF_025698485.1 Gossypium arboreum
ATTTATTTTATTATTTTTAGTATATTTGATGTATTATATTTTCTAAATTTATTTTTATAAAAAAATTAATATGGATGGGCTGAATCAAGCTCAATTTTAACATATTTATCTGAGTCGGGTTTGGATAAAATTTTAAGCACATTTTTGGGTGAATCTAAATTTAAAAAGTGGACCTAAAATTCTACTCCACCTAAATTTTAATAATAATATTTAACATTGAATTTCATATATTTGAAATGTTTGGATTTTATATATTTATGATGGTAGTTTATTGTAACTTAGGTGAAAATGTCGGCTTTTGTTCTGATAGACAGAGCTATTATTAAAGAGATTCTAACTTAAGTGATGGCTTGTCAAATTACGAAATGGGTTTACTACTAAATAAATTTAAACAAATAAACTATTATTTATCTATGTAATTTTCATTTTATAAATTAGATATATTTGTATTCTTAATGTTTAATTTCAATAAAAATAAAATAAAAATTATATTTAATTTAATTATATATTAATTTTAGATGAATTATCATCTTGAAGCCGACCAACCAACCACCACTTGGACAAAGGGTCCATTAATCCCTTCGTGCTTCCAAGAAACTCATTCCACAAAGGGTCCATTCATCCCTTAAATGGTTTACTATTTTTCCCCAACTTTATTATTGATATTTTCCCCTTATTTACCTCCTCTATTAATTTGGATGTTGTAAATGGGCCAATTTGCTGGCCCACGTCAACACTAAAATACCAAAATAAATATAAAACCAATAAAAATAAAACCCAATCAATAGTCCGAGTCCAGTTTCAAAGTCCAATTACACGGCCCAAATACAATAGCCCAATACCCAAAAAGAGCCAAAACGACCCAAAACTTTGGTCACCAGAAACCCTAGGGCTCTCTCCTTCAGGCATGCAAGCCCCACCCTGCACCGTCGACGCTCCAGCTACCTCCGTGCGCCTCAGCAACCCCACACATAGCCCGTCGCCTCACGCCAAGCGCCAAGATACCACTAACTGCAAAGGACGAACACAACAATGACAAGAAGAAAAAGAAAAATTGTTTTTATTGTTTTTTCTGTTTGACTATAAAGCCAAGAACACATCGATTGTAACAGGCTCTTTTTTTACACACATATGCATATTGAATAGAAGAGCAATCAAAAATTTATTAAAGGTGATTTCAAGCACCGTATATTTGATTCTTGAATCTATTTCTTTTTTCTTTCTTTTCGTTTTTTTAGTATAACGAAATAAAATAGCAATCTTACCTTGCGAATAAGCCGATCCTCTTTTGCTTCGTTCAAATTAAAGTCAAGAAGGATTTTAGGCTGAAAATCGATTCGCAGAGCCCCAAAACCACGGTGCGTTCTTGGTGGTGGACCGTGATGGGGTTAAAAGGGGCTAGGGTTTGTTGGTAAAGATGGAAGGAGGCTAGGGTTCGCAGAATGGGCTAAATTGGAGCCTTTATAAACAACTAAGAACGGGCTTGTTTTGAGTTTGGTTTTATGGCACAAAACGGTGTTGTATTAAGTACCCGACCGATCCGGTTCTTCGTCCCGGATCCGCGTTTATGCGAGAGGGTATTTGTAACATCTTGATTTTGGGCTTAGTCGAACAGTGGTTTCGGGACCACAAATTCGATGAGGAAAATTTCATTTTATTTTTTTGTGGTCTCGATTTCACGAAATGATTTCGTGAAAATTTCATTCAAAAATTTCGACGTTCGGCACTCAATTTCGTCAAAAGGATTAAATTGTAAAAAGTGCAAAAATGAGTTTTACATGTTAGAAGTGTTTAATTGTTATGAGTTTTTAAATAAAAGGTCCTTAAATGGTAATTAGACCATTTTGAAGTTTCTGGAAAAAAATTGGATATGGATGGAATTTTTTTGAAAGTTTAGTAGTAACGACATTTTGGTCATTTGTATTTTAAATTAAATAAAATGAGAAAAATAACACAAAATGGTCATCTTCTCCATATGGAGGCTGAAATTAGCATGGGGGAAGCCATGGATAGGGTTTTCAAGCTTTCCAAGCTCAATAGTAAGTCCGTTCTAGCCCCGTTTTTCAAGTTCTTTACGTTTTTAAAATCCCGGTAACTTAATTAAGCTTATGCTAGCAATAATTCAACCTAGGGTTCGTATTTGGAAAAAGACCCATAGGTGAAATTTGTGTATTTTGGTGTTTTATGATAGAATATGAGGTTTTAAATTATGTTAGACAACTTGTCTTTCGGTTTTAAGTGAAAACGAGTAAAAGGGCTTAATCGGTAAAAATACCTAATAGTCATAAGTGCATGTTAGAGTGAGAATTTGATGTTGTCATAGAAGGGAAAAATGATCATCATGTTATAAAACATAAGAAAAAGGGATGAAGTTTAATTCCTGAGCCTAGGGGCAAAAGTGTAATTATGCAAAAGTTTAGGGGCAAAATGGTAATTTTTCCAAAGTTCGTATTAAAGGCTGTTTTGATGAATGTATGTATTAAATAAATTAATTTGGTATTATAGATCAAGAGAAACGAGATTTAAGTTGTGATTGAGGGAAAAACAAAGTTTACAAGGAATAGGCTCGATTGCTAATATTTTGTATCGAGGTAAGTTCGTATAATAATAATGCAATGTTATGTTTGAATTATATTTCTTACTATTATTGCATATATTGTATGATTTAATATATTGAAAAAGTTAATGGAATGGTGTTTATGATGTGGAAATATGACATGAAAGAATGGTACATTGAATGCAAGAAAATGATGATACATGACAAGTGATATATGAAATATGTGATTTATGTTATGTAAATTCTTAAAAGCTGATTTTCTATTTGAGTTGTGTCTTATTATACTATGAATGGACAATTGGTACTATGGATAGTGAGATCGACACTTGAGTAAGTTCAGTATATAAATAATCTATCAATTTTATGTTAATATATTTTGATATCATATGAAATGTGGTTGCCTATCAAATGGTTATTTGATGTAAATTATGAATTTAAATTGATTACGGACAATTTAATAAAATGTTGAAAAGTGAGGAATTTCCGATTGAACCTTGAATAGAAACGATACAAATGAGCTATTGTGAGGTCACGTGTGTAGTACTAAGTGCAGAGCTACTACGTGTACCAGTTGTTGGTCACATGTGTAGTACTAAGGCGGCTACTATGCGTACTGATAACCGATCACGTGTGTAGTACTAAGTGCAGGCTACTACGTATCGATGGTTAGGTCACGTGTGTAGTACTAAGTGCAGGCTATTACGTGTACGGATAATTGGTCGCATGTGTAGTACTAAGTGCGAGCTACTATGCGTACGGATAGCTTCGCTACAAGTGTGGAAATGAGAAAATGTGCGCAATTGTGCATCTGTTATTATTCGATGAGTTCAACGGGAAATTGATTAAGTGAAAATAAATGTGAAAGTGATTATGTGATGAACAAGTGCAAGTATATGTTTATTTAAATTTATGAGCAATATGCTCGATATTTGAGCGAACCTCAGTAAAATGGAATGGATTAAGTGAAATTGTGTAAAAGTGAACTTTAGTAGTAAAACAGTGTTGGACAGCAGCAGTGCATGAATTTGAAAATTTACCAAAAATTATGGAAGTTGAATTAAATTTCAAATAAAATATGTAATTAAATTTTATTGAGTCTATTTTCACATAAAAGAAACAGGGGAAGCAAAAGAATTCCATATTATGTGATATTTGAATTCTTGTGAGACAGTGTCTGAATGAATTCGAGATCCCTATTCTGACTTGGAAAAATTGTTAAAAATTATAGAAAAATAATTTTGGGGTATAATTTATATTCCTAGAGTCTTGGATGACTCTACTTTTAATAAAAACAAACGAGAACATCATCTGAGTTTTTTAGTATGAGATAAATAAATTTTAGTGAAGAAAGGTCGAAGCTGTTAAATAGTGAAATAGGGGAGACTTTGAATAATAAAATGTACTTATTGACTGGACCAAAAATTCTGAAAATTTTATGGTGGAAATATATATGAGTCTAGTTTTTTATAAAATTTATGTATCTTAATTTGGAGTTCCGTAGCTCTAAATATAAATGATTTTGTGACTATTACTCAAGAAAACAGCTTAACGAACATGTGTAAATGTACAAATGAGTTAGTTTTATTGTGGGAAGCATGTTAGTAAATTGCTTATTATTATTTCATGTGAGCTTACTAAGCATAAAGCACCCCCTTTCCATTTCTTTTAGTGTTGTCGGGTTAGCTCGGGGTTGGAGCCGTCGGGTGACATTACACTATCAAGCCCCCTTGAGAAAACACATATGCTAGAATTATCAAGTGAGTGGCATGTATAGGGACCTAATTTTATAACATGTGTTATTATAATTTGGCCAAATATATTGGTCTTTAGTGAGCTAATGATTCGACTTGTAAATCTAGTTATTTAAGTTATGTTTGATATTGGTGATGTGTGTAATGGGCCAAATTTGGAGCCCAAATAAAGCAAAAATAAATTAAACAAAATTATAAATCCTTAAATACTTTAGTCCAAAAAAAAAAGTAGCCCATAGCCCAAATATAAGGGCCCACTAATGAAAGACCCAAACAGCCGAAACCCATGCTGGCAAACCCTAGGGCAAAGGGGTCCTCGAGTGACAACCTCGGCCTCGGGCACCACACTCCTCTTGGCGCCACCCGCTCCACATAAGCCAGCACCCCCTCGCCCTTTAATGTGCCGATGTCCCCTCCTACCAAGGAGACAAACAAGCAACAACGAAAAAAAAAAAAGAAAAAACATTGTATTTTTTTTTTTGCTAATTTTCCTCTTTCTTTTTTTATAAAAAAGCTTTTGATCCTTGTAAGGGTTACAACACACATAGAAGCAATAAAAGCAAAAAAAAGGTGATTTCGGCTTTAAATCTCGAGTTTATTACATTTCTTTCTTGGGATCGCTTTTATTATTTTTCTTTTTCTTCCACATCAAAATAAGAAAAAAGGAAAAGATAGGACTTACCTCGCTTGGGGTTGGTCCCCTATGCCGTTTCCGGAATGAAAGGGGATCTTGGCTAAAAGGCCATATTGAAGGGGCATCGGTCATCACACCTTCTGCGGGGGTGCTTTTGGGAAAAGAATGGGGCTTAATGAAAAGGGCTAGGGTTTGGGAGCTTTAGAAATCGGCATGAAAAGGGTTTTATACCAGACGATGTCGTTTGAGGCTTATTAGTGGCCCAAAGCGGCCCGGGCTTTCTCCAAACCGATCTTTTTTTGGGATGACCCGTGTTTTTGAGGAATTATTTTCCATATCGGTCCCTCCCCATTCCCCCTTTCAAATCACTGCATGGGTGCTCCTTTCTTTAAATTTTTCCTCCCTTCGCATTGGTCCATATCCTGTCTGCGTTTAAAGCTAGGGCTATTCTCGGTTCTAGTCCTTTATCTTGACGCACTTTAATCCTCTGGACTATTTTATTTGTAAATCAGTCATTTTCTTGTTTTAATTTCATTTTAATTAATTTATTCATACATTCATATATTGGTTATTTTAATATGTTTTGTATATTTCATGTAAATATTCTTATATATATTATTATATTCATATATGTATATACACATGTATATTTTGTACTAAAGTTGGTTTCATTTCATATGTATATATACTATTATCAATTCTTTTCCTTGTATTTTATATAATCCTGAAAGCATCTCTCAAATTATTTCTATTATATGTATATGTGTATATGTTAATACCTATATTTGATTTAGATAGATATTATTTAATTTATGTATTTTACATTGTTTTCCTTACTACATATATAGATACATTCTTGAAACCATTATATAAATTATTTTTTTAAAAAACATTCATTTAAGCATGCATGTATTTCCTGTTTTCACAAATAGCTATTTTTGAAAATTATTTATATATACACATAACTTGTAGAACCGTATGTTTTTAAAACTATATCATATTATACATTATTTTATTATTATTTGTATTATGTTTTACACATATTTTAAAATTTTCATACTATCAATCCTCATTTCTTTTTAAAAATATATATATATTATTTGGTGTTTTGGCATTCTATTTAGCTTTGTATATATTTAGGTTTATATTGTGGCATATACATTATCATCCGTGGTATTCATCCTTGATGTTCAATTATTTTTATTATCAATTGAAATTAGGTTAACTTAGAATAATTACATTTGCTTGTTCCTAATTGATTAATATTTTCATTCGTTAAGCTTTGTATCGTGCATTACATATCACCTCGTTCATTGTTTTCCTTTCGATTTTTGAAATGTGGTTTTAAACCCAAGTTTTATGATTAACTTTGCCTTATTTCAAATCAATTAATATGTTTTAAGTATTCATCCAAAAATTCTTCAAAGGGAAAAATTTGATGTTGCGATTCGCGGAATCGTCCCTAAGCGTTGGGTTGCAATTTCGTTTTGCTCAAAATAATCAATTTCCTTTCAAAATTTCATTCATATTTTTAAAATTCCTTAAATGAAGATGAGATTTGATGTTTGGGCAATTGGAATTGTGCCCTAAGTGTTGGGTTGCAATTTCGCATTTGTTTAAAATAATCGAATATCATTTTAAAATTTTGCTGTTCTTTTAAAATCTTTAAAGCAAGGGATACATGATATTCGGCAATTCAGAATCGTGCCCTAACGTGTTGGGTAGAATTTTCCCAATTGTTTAAAATAATCAACTATTCCTTCAAAATTTCAATCGGCTCTTCTAAAAATCCTTTAAAGAAGGCAATACTTAGTGTTTGACGATTGGAATCATGCTCTATCGTCTTGTGATTTCTCGTTTAGTGAAACAATCGAATATTCCTTTAGGTTTTCCCGCTTTTAGAAAATATTCTTAAAAGCGAAACGATGTTCAATGTTTGGCGATTTGAGAATCGTGCCCTATCGTGCTAGGTTGCTTTTTCATTCTTCCAAAATAATGAATATCTCTTGAATTTCACTATTTTGAAAGGTAAGGCAATGGTCAATGTTTGGAAATTAGAAGTCGTACCCTCTTTGTCTTTGGGTTCGATTTTCATTGGACCAAATAGTTGAGCATCCTTTTGTGATTTTCAAATTATAAATTTTGGATGTCGAAACAAGGAGATTTTTACAACCGACTGGGTTATTCAAATGTTGTTAACAAGAACCACATTTCAAAAACATTTTAATTTTAGACATAAGGGGGTTAATTGATTTGGTACTAATTTTGGGCGTAGTGAGGTGCTAACCCTTCCTCATTAATCGACTCCGAGCCTATTTTTCTAAAATTTTCGTGACCAGTCGTTGTTTTAGTAAATCGCAAATCTTTTATTAAAATAACCAAATTTTTAGGTGATCCGATCACACCCAAAATAAAAAGATCTTGGACTCCATGCATTTGTTTTTCAAAATCGATTCCCCATTTTCATTAAATTTAAAATTTCAAAACAACATGAAAAGGGTGGTTTAAAGACTTGCGACTCCATTTGGAGAATTGGAGTCGAGCCATGAAAATCGATTATTTCGTTATTTTGTCAAAAACCAAAATATATTTTAAAAATCATGTATCTTTCGATTGCATTCGATTGTATGATTGTTTTGGTGCGGGTCTTGTATAATAGTCTGCATTTCATTGCATGACCACCGTGGTCACACCCTAAGTGGGAGTAAACTACGCTTCGTGGGTTTTCACCTCCATGGGGCTAGTAGATTGCTTGGTACATCCGTACCTATGATTTCGTGAGATTTTCATCTCATGGTCATAGAAATGTATCCCCGAACCGAACTCGATCTATATGAGCCTATAATGGGTGAGGATTGGGGAATCTTTGGTTCGGATTTTTCCTAGAACTAAACCACATATAGTAAACCTTAGGAGCTATCCTTGGGTGGAGCCCGAGCCTTTGTACCTTATATGCGTTATAATCATCGTTTATGTGCTTGCATTATATCACTATTATTTGATACTAACCGATGTTTTTTTTGATTGTCCTTTTGCATGACATTGCATACTAAAAGAGGCGTTAATCTACATTCAATTACTAAGTTAGAAAATTAGACATGGAGAATGAATTTCTTAGTAAAGTCGAGGATAATCGGCCGTTGTGCTTGGTGGAAGGGCTACAATCGGAGAGGGATAGCTTGCGAAGGTCATGTATCGACTACGGGATTTCACCGCGCCAATGTAGTCGAGAATAGTATGAGTTGAGAGGCATTTGGGTTAGTTGGGATGAAAGGATCAAGCGGTTGTTTTACCAAAGTTATGGCGATATATCCTATTTGCTAGACATTAGAGTGGATAAGCATTTGTTCGACCTTAGTGCGTTTTGGAATTCCAAATAAGTGTTTCACCTTTGGAGAAGTGGATCGGTACCTACCAAAGGAATACACCTGTTGTAGGTGTCTAAAGATTTCCGGAAGACTTAACCCGGTTTTTAGTAGTCGACTTTGTGAAAAAGCCGTGAGCATTTCGGGATGGCGAGCCTTGGGTCACCCGAATTACAAAAAGAAGAAATGTGTCCCAGGAGAATTTGCGAGATTTGATCTTGACTTATCGAGAAAGAAAAGAGGGGATACATTTGCCTTAAGCATCTACGGATTAGTGATCTTTCCTAAGGCTTTGAGGACGTGGCGACGGTCATCGACTTCGACGCCTTGAGAAGAATCACTCGATCTGGCGATATTGGCGAAACTTTGATCTTTGAGCTCATGTCGGAAGGCGGGTGAGGCGATTTATTGGATGTGCTCAACTATTGATGGTATGGTTTCATGGGCACTTTTGGAAGGTAGACAAGGTTTCCTACGAGTCTTTTCCGAAGGTTATTCCCATTGAAGGAAGAAGCACTATATAGAGGAGGAGGATATCTCGAAGGAGAAATGGATGGATATTCTTCAAAACCTCAAGGAGGGATATTGAATGGAGAGCTTATTGGATGGTCCGAGATCATGTACCGATGTGGTAACTTTGATTGGGTGCCCTTTTAGGAATATGGGAGCTCCGGGTATACTCGTTGATAGCTTTGAGGTAATACAAGTCAAAGGGGTTTGTACCCACGACCTCGGACTTTGGTGAATTCTCGTTTAAAGGTGCTCACTATAAGAAGAGAGTTGGGAATTATCGGATGCTTGAAACAAACTTGTTGGATGAAGAGGTTAGCCGTCGGTTCTATGGTAACACCCAGTACGGTGAGTGGTTTAAGAAAAGGATGAATGATAATATTCCTAGGCCAAGCTTGGGGTGCTCGACACATGGAGAACAATTACAAATCGCCCCATCGAATTAGAGATTATAAGACAAGATTTAGAAGAAAAGTTTGGAGCTTGGGAAGAAGATCGAAAATTGGAGGAAGAAGATGCACCTAAGGTTAGAGGTGATGTCCAGTCGGAGGTGAGAAGTGGAGAAAAGGAAAAACCGGCGGAAGACCTAGACAGCTGAAGACGGACTACAAGAAGCTCGCCTATCTATGAAGCTGGGGCTTAGGTAAGACTTGAACAATGGCGCCATGAAATTAAGAAAAGGCCAATCCGAGCACATGGGAAAAAATTAAAGCTCAAGAGTGAAACGAAGATTTGGAGAAAGCCGGAAAGTAGAAAAAGGAGGTGAATTAAGGGCTAGAGTAATAGAACTGAGAATCGTAATCCCCCAAAGACCGTTATCAAGCGGGAGACATTACAAAACTTATCTTAGCATTAAAAGTTTTGTAGTAAACTATCCATCTGCGTCACAGTTGCTAAAAAATCATATCTCGAGTTACAAAACTTGAAATCCAATTCCGTAAATTTTCCTGAAACTAGACTCATATATCTACTTACTAATTTTTTTAGAATTTTGGAGGCCAATTAGTACAGTTTATTATAAGAAGTCTCCCTGTTTCAGGGTTCAGCTTCCTGACCCTTGTGCACTTCGAATCAAATTTCTTCCTGTACAGAAATCCAATGACTATACCATTTGTTTCAATTAAAATAGACTCAATAATGAATCCATACATATAAAGTTTGAGTCCTAATTCTTAATACACAATTTATGGTGAATTTCTAAAGTCAGAACAGGGAATCCAGAAATTGTTCTAACCCTGTTTCACCAAAACGTAAATATCTCATAAAATACAACTCTTTTACCAATTTTGTTTCTTCCATATAAAATAGATTCATTAAGCTTCAATTACATATTTTATTCATCATCTAATTCACTTTATACTATTTTTGGTATATTTTCAAAGTTGGACTACTGTTACTGTCCAAATCTGTTTTAGTATAAAATGTTGATAACTAAGTTTATAACATCTTCATTTCTTCTTTCTACAACATTTACCAACAATTCCTCTTATTACTCTTCACTAACATATCAAAACATACCATTCTTAAGGTTTTGGTAACATTTACAAAACATACCAAAATATCATTTAACAACTTAGATACTTTCAATATAACCAAAAGACATCCTAGGTACAATGCCATTTTCCAAAAGATAGAAACTTCACCAATTTGAGTTTGGGGATCGGCGTATCTTTGAGTCCTTATACTTTCGTACCTAGCCTGCGGAACAAACCGTCCTGAGAATACTCTCGTGGTATTTCCATAAACAATAGCTTAATCAACTTTAAAACATGGTAATTCAAACACATTATTGCTATTATTCAATATCAATCGATCTTTAATAACCTTTACTTTATTTACCCTTATTAACATAACTTCGGACACTAACGGATACGGATCCAACCCACACTCGGGATAAGCACATAGTGCTTCATCGGAACAAATCCGAACTTTAACATTATAGTACACAAAGTACTTCATCGGAACAAATCCGGAACTTTAACGATAGTGACACATAGTGTCTCATCGACTCAATGTCGGAATATCCCAATACTTCCAATTCCTATGACATGTCAACTATATCCGACTAGCCCGACCTGTTAATAGGGTATTCAAAATCACATTCATTTCAATATGGTAAAAATACTTACCTCATTCACATTTTCATACAATATAAATATCAAATATAGCAATAACGATTAAGCTCGGTTTATAGAAATACAAACCACTATTTATCGAATTTAATCGATATCTTGTTCACTTTCTCTTTCCCTTCTTTGATGCGTTCCGATTACTACGTTTGCTACTAACAATCATACAATTAAAATTCATCAATATACTAATTCATAAAACACATTTTCACTTTCTATCAAACTTTTACAAAAATTCCAATTTGTCCTTTTTCCATTACTAATCTTTTTCTTTAACTTAAGCTTCATATTCTCTTTTAATCAACTCATTAACAATTTCTAACTCATAAAATTCATTATAAAACATAAATTTTGAGCTCTATTCAACTTAATCCCTATTTAAACCTAACTTAGAATTCTTTTAATAAATCGCTCAATTTTCACTTCTAACTTCAATTCCTATCAATTTAACCCATAAAACCTCAATTTATTCAACTAAATCAATATCTAAAAATTTTTCTATTTTCTTCA
>NW_026440734.1:0-12661 GCF_025698485.1 Gossypium arboreum
TGGGTGATAAAAATGAAAAAAAATGTGTGTAGTATGGTAATCCCCTATTGCTTGTGAGTTGTAGAGAAGGAAAGAAAAAATTTTGTTCATCCTTTCTTTGAGCCAAAACTAAGGAAGAAGGAGGATTTTTGCTTCATGCTTGGTTTGGAAGAGATCTAGAAGGAGATTTGGCTAAGTTTGCATCAAGATTAAGGTATGTATGAGGTTGTGTTAGGAGTTTCATGCATGTTTTGGTTGCTAACTTGATGTGCATGTTAGCCATGGCTCAAATCTTTGTTAAGCCATGGAAATGGTATTTGGCCAAAGTTGTTATGGTGATAAAGCCATTGCATGCTAAGTGTGAAGCTTGATGATGATGCATGCAATGATGGATTGTCTACTCTTGAGTAAGATTTTGAGCTTTCTTTTGTTTTATCATGATTGAAGTTGAAAAGGAGCATGATTGTCATATTCGGCCATGATGCATTCATGAGCATGGTTCATGCTTCTTGCATGTTAGTTAAAATTTGTGTTTTGGATGGCTATGGACACCTTGAAATTGACCATGCTCATATATGTATATATATGTTTGCACATGATGTTTTGGTTATGAAGGAAGTGATGAATAAGTTTGTTTAAAGAAGAAGATGTTGAAGAATAATTGTGAAATTGCAAGCACAAATCGGCCTAGCACACATATAAGTGCTTGATGCTATATTTTAAGTTTTGAGCCACAATATGCAAAGCATTAACTAGTAAAATGCATGCTGTTTTTGTGAGGTATTAAGTGCATAATTGGCCTCAACATGTACATGAATATTAGGCCTTGGGTAGCCTATTGAAGGCCTTAGCATTTCCTTGATGCTCAAATAAATTGTATTGAATTGCTTGATGTAGTATAAAATGTGCATGACCATTGTGTATTCAAGCTAAGAGTGGCCATATGACCATTTAAATTCCTTGTCATATTCGGCCATAAGCTAGCACAATGAGGTTTTAATAAATTGAATTTGTTTGAATTAGCTCAAGAGCTAAGAGGTCCACAATTGGACAAGGGAAGGAAAAAGTGATCGAATAGCCGTAAAAGCCGTTCGACAACATCCGAGTAAGTCCTCAAGAAGTGACCTTACTTGAATTATGTGAAATGAAATATGGATGTGTATGATTATTGATTATGTGTGTATGAGTATTTGAATTCCACAGGCTAAGTCCGGCGAATATGCTAATGATTATAATTGTGTTTGAGCCTTAGTAAGGAAAATGAAATATGTATGTCCAATGATTATTGATGTATGTGTGCATGAGAAATTGAATGATATCCGGGCTAAGCCAGAAGACAATTATGCTGAAAATTATATCGGGTTAAGACCGAAGGCAATTGTGCTAGTAGCTATATCCGGGCTAAGACCGAAGGCATTCGTGCAAGTTGTTAAATCCGGGCTAAGACCGAAGGCATTTGTCCAAATCGTGATATCGGGTTAAGTCCGTGAGGCCTTGAGTGCGGAGTTACCATAGGCAGGCTATGTCCGGCGATTGAGCAGTGCGACGTCGGTTAAACTCAGAAGGTATGTGATTTGAAAATTATAAGCTTGCTGGAAAATTTCAGCTAATGCACTTGTGAAATTTCCCAATGACAAGGTAAGTCTGCGGTGTGTGCTGCTTGCTAGGAGTAGGCGTATGAATATCCGCTCCTATGATGGAAGCGAGTTATCGGCCTTAATAAACCGTTATTTGTGTATGAACATAAGTGTTGGGATGGTGAAGTAAATACGATTATGTGAATGTGCATTAATGAAATGATGCATTTGGTTATGTGAATGTATTGCTTTAATTAAAGCTGATTATATTCCTTGAGACTTACTAAGCATAAAATGCTTACCCCGTTGCTTTGGCTCTCTGTTTTATAGATTTCGCTCGATAGCAAGCGGATTCGGGATCAATAAAGTCGAAGTCATCCACACTATCCGCCTCTATTTTGGTATAAATTTTGGTTGAACTTTGAAATGGCATGTATAGGACTACCTTGTTGGTTTAAAAATGTGGCGATGTATATGTATCTGCCATGCGAAAATGGCTCGTAAAAGGAAGCATGAACTTAGACTATTTGTGGTTTGAATGTATATATATGGTGTCATGATGTGATTATGGATCGGAAATGGAGTGTTGGTCACATGATCAGCCATTGGTATGGTTAAAATGATCATATGTGAACCTATGTATGGCAAGACTAGTTGGTTGATGGAGACTACAAAAAATAGATAAGACCTACCTTAAAACAGATGCTGCCAGCTGCAGTGACGTGAATGTGAAAAATCACCAAAAATTGTAGGAATGGTATTAAATAGTGAATAAGCTATGTAAATTAACCTTAATGAGTCTATTTTCATATGGAAGAAGCGAAATGATCATAGGAGTTACATGTTAAGAGATATTGAAGCTATTGTGAAACAGGGCCAGAATGGTTTCTGGGTCCCCTGTCGCAACTTTAAAAATTCACTGTAAATTATCCAGAAAGAATTAGGAGACATACCTTATATGTACAGATTCCATTTTGAGTCTAGTTTCATTAGAAACAAACGGCACCAGAATTAAATCCCTGTACAGAGAGATATTCAAGTTATACCGCGAGAAGGTCAGAGCAGTCGATCCCTGTAACATGGGTGACATTAACTAATAAACTGTACCAATTGGCCCGACCAAAAATTCTAGAAATAAATCCATGGATGGATATATGAGTCTAAATTCAGGGAAAATTTACGAAACCAGTTTCCGAGTTTTGAAACTCGAGATATGATTTTAAGGCGACGATGATGCAGTCTTCAGCCTGACTGGAAATGCCAAATTGGTGGGCAAAACATGTGAACTTGGCTTGTTAACCCCTAAATGCCGACACGGCGATGGTCTCGGGTTGAAGGTGTTACAATTTTATTGAGTATCGAGCCACGGTTTAGTCGATTCTAGGACTACCGTGATGTGTTTGGGGTCTAGCTATACATGCCATTAAATGATGAATCGATAGTGTGGTGATTTGACAATTTGACTTTGTGTTTGTTATTAGAATGGATCCGATCCCAACAGAAGCGATAGTGATGGTGTGAGAGTGTGGCGCTGCTCGGCGCAAGGGGCGGCGCCAGCGGACTCAACCTATGGCCACAATCCGAATGATGAGGCTAGGCAAGCCTTTTATAGTGTGATGAGCGAATGGTTTAATCAATACATTCGAACTAACACGGTACATTCCACAACCTCCATTCTAGACAAATGCAACCCTGCACCACAATACCTCCGGTGGTGACCAAATAAGGTCAAGTAAGCCCCCGTCGATAGGATTAGAAAACATGGGGCCACTGAATTTAAGACTACGGATGATGATGATGCGAAGCGAGCTGAATTTTGGTTGGATAACACTATCAAGATTGCTCGATGAGCTATCTGTACACCGATGAGTGCTTAAAGTGTACCATCTCCTTTACGTGAGTCGCCTACTATTGGTGGAGTACTCGACTTGTGGTGCCTAGAGAGCAAGTGACTTGGGAATTCTTTCAAACCGAGTTCGAAAAAAAGTATATTAGTCGATTCATTGACCAAAAGCGAAGAATTTCTTGATCTTAAGCAGGTTCTATGTAATTTACTGACTCTGACGAAAGTTTGTGAGGCTTAAAGCGATGCCGCGAGAATGCATTTACGTCGAAGCTATTATGTATAACGCTTGAGGATGGGCTGAATGATGATATAAGGATGTTCGTTGGCATTCTCGAGATCTGACGAGTTAGTAGTACTTGTTGGCGAGCTTGTAAAGCAAAAGAGCTTAGAAAGGAGAAACAAAAAGTTGATGTGGGAGCTGGAGAATTCGAAAGAGGTCCTCGGGAAAGTCTCTTCAACAAGCATCGAAGAGATTTCGAGATGATGTGAGCGGTCTAGAAGCGTTTGGGCTTTTCTAGGCGAGGGCGCGATCGACCCCTGTGACCACCACGAGTCACTTCGATCGCCCGATGGTGGAAATGATCGTGAGAGAGGCGGAGTGTCACATTGTGGCAAATGGCATTCGGGAGCTGTTGGTTCGTGATCGCTCTGTTATAAGTGTGGGCGGTGACCACTTTATGAAGGATTGCAGAGGATGCTTGAGCAGAGAATGTGAGTCAGTGGAAACCGGGTGCTACCATTTGCTCGAGGTAGGCCACCTAGAAATATGGGCAATGTCGTTGGCGGTCGAGAGAGGATCTAGAGATGCTACCATCGGATCACGAGGCTCGTGCTCCTGGGGACTTATGCCATACACCATGCCGCGAGATCTGCCTCTCCGGATGTCATTCTTGGTACTTTCACTCTTTTCAATACAAATGTGATTGCTTTGATTGACCACAGTTCTACTCATTCATATATATGTGAAACCTTAGCATCGATAAGACTTGCCTATTGAGTCTCTTGAGTTTGTAATTCGGGTATCAAACCCCTTGGGTCATTCGTGCTTGTCAACAAAGTGTGCAAGAAAAGTCCCCTAGTGTTAGAGTTCTTGTTTTCGGCGGACTTGATGCTTTTGCCATTCGATGAGATCGGCGTTATTCTTGGTACAGATTGGTTGACCATACACGATCACGGTTGTAAATTGCAAGAGCAAGACTATCGATTTGAGGAGCGAATAACAAGATATCTGAGTTGAGTCTCTGGACTAAAAGGTTGCGGTATAATATCGGTGATGTTGGCCGAGAAATATGTAAGAAAAGGAGTGCGAAGCGTACCTTGCGTCGTGCTTTCGATGACAAGGAATCGGAAAAGAACCGAATCTGTGCGTGGTTTGTGAATACGGATGTTTTCCAGAAGAATTGTCAGACTTACCACTGTCAGGAAGTAGAATTTGGCATCAATTGGTACTGGTACCACTCCAATTCGATAGCTCACATATCGTATGGCATTAACGAGTTAAAGGAATTGAAGGTCCAATTGCAGAGAATTGGCCGGATAGAGGTTTAAACTCGTGAGTTTTTCTCCATGGGCGCACGGTATTGTTTGTGAAAAGAAGGGCGGAAGCATGAGGTTTTGCATCGACTATCGTCAACTCAATAAAGTGACGATAAAGAATAAATATCTGTTGCCACGAATTGGCGATTTGTTTGATCAATTAAAGGGAGCCTTGGTGTTTTCAAAGATAGATTTAAGGTTGGGTACTATCGGTTGAGGTCAGAGAATCGGACATACCCAAAGCTTTTAGAGCGAGTACGGTCCTCTGAATTCTTGGTGATGCCGTTTGGGCTCACTAATGCCCTGCGGTGTTTATGGATTTAATGAATAGAATTTTGAGGCCATACTTGGATCGGTTCGTAGTTGTATTTATCGATGACATTTAGGTCAATTCGAGAGATGGCCCGAACATCTTTGAACACTGAGGCTAGTGTTGCAAATCTTCTGAGATAGCGGTTATCATGAAGTTGGTTAAATGTGAATTTTGGTGAAAGAGGTTAGCTTTTTTTGGGCCGCGTGGTGTCGCGCGCCAGGTGTCGGTGGACTGAACAAAATTTGACCATAGTCAATTGGAAACCTCAAGAATATTACAAAGTTAGGAGCTTTTGGGCTTGCGGATACTATCACGACGATTTGTGAAAGGTTTTTCGATGATAGGCTTTCGCGATGGCGAAACTACTCCAAAAAGATGTTGAGTTAAGTGGTGAACTATTGTCAAGAAAGTTTCGATCGACTAAAACTTGTTTAGCAGAGGCCCCGAGTGCTAGTGATACGGTAGATTCTGGTAAAGTTTGTCATATCTGATGGCGCATCCTTGCTTGGGTTAGGTTGTGTGTTATGCAAGAAGGTCGAGTTGTGGCTTCTGGCGTCGAGACAACTAAAAGCGCATGAGAGAAACTATCAACCCATGACCTTGAACTAGCGACCATAGTGTTACGCCTTGAAGATATGGCATTACTTGTTTGGAGAAAGGTGTCATATTTATTGGGACCACAAGTCTAAAATATTTGATGACTCGAGAAAGATTTAAACCTGCGACAAAGGCGTTGGCTTGGAAGGTTGTTGAAAGACTATGAACTCATCATTGATTATCACGGGAAAGGCCAGCGTGGTGGCCGATAGCTTTAAGTCGCAAAGGCCATGCGCTTTGAGGAAGCGATGGATGCTCATTTATCCGTTTCACGAGGAGGTGCTAGTAGTCGAATTAGAGAAATGGCCGTTATTGATTCATCAAATACTTGAATCTCGGAAGGTCGGCGTGAATTGGTGCGCTATGCGGCGAATGTGTTTGGATGAAGAATCGAATTTCAGATTGGCGAGAATGGCGCTTGACGTTCAAAGGTTCGATTATGTATTCAAGGAATTGAACTTGTTTCAATGATTTTGAGCGAAGCTCCACAGTGAGTGGAATGTCAA
Organism: Gossypium arboreum; assembly: GCF_025698485.1. NCBI lineage: Eukaryota > Viridiplantae > Streptophyta > Magnoliopsida > Malvales > Malvaceae > Gossypium > Gossypium arboreum. The sequence continues at coordinate 6,355 of NW_026440734.1, forward strand.
TCCACGGGTAGTACTAAAATGTACAATGACTGGAAAGCGCCAATTTTGGTGGCCGGTATGAAATGAGACATTTACGAATTTGTTTCAAGATTATGCGATATGTCAACAAGTGAAAGCGGAACATCAAGTGCCATCGGGATTACTTGATAATCATGATACACGAATAGAAATGGGATCGAGTGACAATGGATTTTATATCTGGATTACCGGTTTCGGCAAGTAAGAAAGATGCAATTTGGGTCATTGTTGATAGTGACCAAATCCGCTCATTTTATCCTGTCATGCGGATTTTTCGCTCGATAAATTGGCGAGAATTATCGTCTCCCAAATTATTCGATTGCATGGGGTGCCTATTTCTATCGTGTCGGGATAGAGACCCAAGATTACATCGCGATTTTGGAAGAAATTGCAAGAGGCTTTAGGTACCAAGTTGCATTTCAACCGCCTTTCACCCCAAAGCGATGGTCAATCCGGCGGATAATTCAGATACTTGAGGATATGTTAAGATGTTGCGTCCTCGAGTTTAGTGGTTCATGGGAACGGTATTTGCCGTTGATTGAATTCGCTTACAACAACGACTTTCAATCAAGTATTAAGATGGCACCCTCTGAGGCCTTATGCGATCGTAAATGCAGTACACCATTGTTTTGAGTTGAGCTTGGTGAAAGCAAGATTTTCGGGGTGGATTTGATTAGAGATCTTTGAGCGAGAAAGTGAAAGTAATCAGTGAAAGTCGAAGATAACCTCCGATCGTGAGAAGTCGTACGCGGGCACTGAAGCGTAAGGATATCAAGTATCAATTGGGTGATAAAGTGTTTCTCAAGGTATCGCCTTGGAAAAGATACTCAGATTCAATAGTAAGGGCAAGTTGAGCAGGGTTCATTGGGCCATCTGAGATATCCGGCGAGTCGATCCGGTGGCATATCGTTTGATTTTGCCCCCGAACTTCGAAAAGGTTCCACGATGTCTTTCACGTTTGAGATGCTTGACGCTATAGATCCGATCCATCGCGCGTGATTAGTCCATCGAAATTGAAATTCAAGCTAATATGAGTTATGAGGAAGAAGCGATTCAGTATCCTATCACGAGAAGTGAAAGAGTTCTTGAAACAAGCGGGTTCGCTAGTAAAAGTGTTATGGCTCAAGCACGGGATAGAAGAAGCTACTTGGGACCGAGAACTCTATGAAAGAGCGATATCCAAACCTATTTAAGTAAGATTTTAGAGACGAAATTTCTTAAGTGGGGAGAGTTGTGACGACCCAAAATTGACCCTAGTCGGAAGGTGGTCTGGGACCACAAAAGCGAGAGCATAAAATAATTAAAAATTTATTTTGATGCCTATAATATGTGTGCTCATGTATGACATTTTATGATGATTGATTTAGTGTTATAAGGGTGAATTCCACAAGAAAGGACTTAGTAATGAACTTTGAAAGTATGATAGGGAAATGTGTGATGACTAATTAAAGCATGCATGCAAAATAATGGACTTGCATGTCAAATTCCCCTTTATAGGTGGTGGCCGCCATGACAAGGAGGATGGGCTAAACATGTCATGAAACATGTTTTGTTGGTGCATTAGGGTGAAATAATAAACAAAGGTGTATGGGTGATAAAAATGAAAAAAAAATGTGTGTGTGAGTATGGTAATCCCCCTATTGCCGTGAGTTGTAGAGAAGGAAAGAAAAAATTTTGTTCATCCTTTCTTTGAGCCAAAACTAAGGAAGAAGGAGGATTTTTTGCTTCATGCTTGGTTTGGAAGAGATCTAGAAGGAGATTTGGCTAAGTTTGCATCAAGATTAAGGTATGTATGAAGGTTGTGTTAGGAGTTTCATGCATGTTTTGGTTGCTAACTTGATGTGCATATTAGCCATGGCTCAAATCTTTGTTAAGCCATGGAAATGGTATTTGGCCAAAGTTGTTATGGTGATAAAGCCATTGCATGCTAAGTGTGAAGCTTGATGATGATGCATGCAATGATGGATTGTCTACTCTTGAGTAAGATTTTGAGCTTTCTTTTTGTTTTATCATGATTGAAGTTGAAAAGGAGCATGATTGTCATATTCGGCCATGATGCATTCATGAGCATGGTTCATGCTTCTTGCATGTTAGTTAAAATTTGTGTTTTGGATGGCTATGGACACCTTGAAATTGACCATGCTCATATATGTATATATATGTTTGCACATGATGTTTTGGTTATGAAGGAAGTGATGAATAAGTTTGTTTAAAGAAGAAGATGTTGAAGAATAATTGTGAAATTACAAGCACAAATCGGCTAGCACATATAAGTGCTTGATGCTATATTATAAGTTTTGAGCCACAATATGCAAAGCATTAACTAGTAAAATGCATGCTGTTTTGTGAGGTATTAAGTGCATAATTGGCCTCAACATGTACATGAATATTAGGCCTTGGGTAGCCTATTGAAGGCCTTAGCATTTCCTTTATGATGCTCAAATAAATTGTATTGAATTGCTTGATGTAGTATAAAATGTGCATGACCATTGTGTATTCAAGCTAAAGAGTGGCCATATGACCATTTAAATTCCTTGTCATATTGGCCATAAGCTAACAATGAGGTTTTAATAAATTGAATTTGTTTGAATTAGCTCAAAGCTAAGAGGTCCACAATTGGACAAGGGAAGGAAAAAGTGATCGAATAATAGTAAGCAGTTCGACAACATCCGAGGTAAGTCCTCAAGAAGTGACCTTACTTGAATTATGTGAAATGAAATATGGATGTGTATGATTATTGATTATGTGTGTATAGTATTTGAATTCCACTGGCTATCTAGAAGTGAATATGCTAATGATTATAATTGTGTTTGAGCCTTAGTAAGGAAAATGAAATATGTATGTCCAATGATTATTGATGTATGTGTGCATGAGAATTGAATGATATCGGGCTAAGCCGAAGACAATTATGCTGAAAATTATATCGGGTTAAACCCGAAGGCAATTGTGCTAGTAGCTATATCCGGGCTAAGACGAAGGCATTCGTGCAAGTTGTTAAATCGGGCTAAGACCGAAGGCATTTGTCCAAATCGTGATATCAGGGTTAAGTCCGTGAGCCTTGAATGCGGTTACCATAATAGGGCTATGTCCGGCGATTAATGAGTGGCGGCGTCGGTTAAACTCGAAGGTATGTGATTTGAAAATTATAAGCTTGCTGGAAAATTTCAGCTAATGCACTTGTGAAATTTCCCAATGACAAGGTAAGTCACGGTGTGTGCTTTGCGCTAGGAGTAGGCGTATGAATATCCGCTCCTATGATGGAAGCGAGTTATCGGCCTTAATGAAGCCGTTATTTGTGTATGAACATAAGTGTTGGGATGGTGAAGTAAATGCGATTATGTGAATGTGCATTAATGAAATGATGCATTTGGTTATGTGAATGTATTGCTTTAATTAAAGCTGATTATATTCCTTGAGACTTACTAAGCATAAAACGCTTACCCGTTGCTTTGGCTCTCTGTTTTATAGATTTAAGCTCGATAGCAAGCGGATTCGGGATCAATAAAATCGAAGTCATCCACACTATCACGCCTCTATTTTGGTATAAATTTTGGTTGAACTTTGAAATGGCATGTATAGGACTACCCTTGTTGGTTTAAAAATGTGGCGATGTATATGTATCTGACCATGCGAAAATGGCTCGTAAAAGGAAGCATGAACTTAGACTATTTATGGTTTGAATGTATATATATGGTGTCATGATGTGATTATGGATCGGAAATGGGAGTGTTGGTCACATGATCAGCCATTGGTATGGTTAAAATGATCATATGTGAACCTATGTATGGCAAGACTAGTTGGTTGATGGAGACTACAAAAATAGATAAGACCTACCTTAAAACAGATGCTGCCAGCTGCAGTGACGTGAATGTGAAAATCACCAAAATTGTAGGAATGGTATTAAATAGTGAATAAGCTATGTAAATTAACCTTAATGAGTCTATTTTCATATGGAAGAAGCGAAATGATCATAGAAGTTACATGTTAAGAGATATTGAAGCTATTGTGAAACAGGGCCAGAACAGTTTCTGGGTCCCCTGTCGCAACTTTAAAATTCACTATAAATTATCAAGAAAGAATTAGGAGACATACCTTATATTTACAGATTCCATTTTGAGTCTAGTTTCATTAGAAACAAACAGCACCAGTATTAAAGCCCTGTACAGAGATATTCAAGTTATACCGAGAGAAGGTCAGAGCAGTCGATCCCTGTAACATGGGTGACTTTAACTAATAAACTGTACCAATTGGCCCGACCAAAAATTCTAGAAATAAATCCATGGATGTATATATGAGTCTAAATTCAGGAAAATTTACGAAACCAGTTTCCGAGTTTTGAAACTCGAGATATGATTTTAAGCGGCGGTGACGCAGTCTTCCAGCCTGACTGGAAATGCCAAATTGGTGGGCAAAACATGTGAACTTGGCTTGTTAACCCCTAATGTAGCGACACGGCGATGGTCTCGTGTTAGGGTGTTACATTATTACCCATACTCATTTGTTTATTGTTTCTCCCTAGTGCACCAACAAAACATGTTTCATGACATGTTTAGCCATGATTCCTTGTCATGGCCAGGCCACTTCATGTTAGGGGAAATTTGACATGCAAATCCCTTATTTTTGCATGTATTATCAACTAGTCATCCCACATTTCCCCATCATACTTTCAATGTTTACTACTAGGCCCTTTCTAGTGAAATTCACATTTATAACTCTAAATCGAAACATCAAAAATGTCACATGAATTAACACATATTATAGGCATCAAAATAAATTATAAATTATTTTTATGCCTCGGTTTTAATAGTCCCGAAACCACATCCCGACTAGGGTCAATTTTGGGATGTCACAACTCTCCCCACTTAGAAATTTTCGTCCCGAAAATCTTACGTAAATAGGCTCGGTATCGCTCTCTCATAGAGTCCTCAAGTTCCCAAGTGGCTTCTTCAATTCGTGTTTATGCCACAACACCTTCACTAATGGGATTTTCTTGTTTAGTAGCTCTTTTACTTCACGCATCGAATCAGACGGCTCTTCTTCATAACTCAAATTAGGCTGAACCTCGACCTCGGATGGAGTAATTCGTCGTCGGGTCAGACCTATATCGTCGAAGCATCGAAACATGGAAAGCGTTGTGAATCTTTTTCGAGCTCGGGGTAAAATTAATCGATGCGCTCTTGGCCCAATTCGTTGAGATACTTCATACGGACCGATGAACCTCGGACTCAATTTGCCCTTATGGCCAAATCTAAGCACCTTCTTCGGTGAGACTTTGAAATACCTTGTCTCCAACGATATTCAATGTCTTTCCTTTTCAAATCCGCATCGACTTTTGGCGATCCGTAGCAGCCTTCAAACTTTCACGAATCACTCGAACTTTTGCTCGGCATCCTTAACCATCAACCGAAGAATTTACCTTCACTAAGTTCGGTCAGAATAATGGAAGTGCGGCATTTACGTTGTATAAAGCCTCGTAAGCGCCATCTTAATACTTGATTGAAAGCTATTGTTGTAGCGAATTCAATCAAAAGCGAATCTGTTCCATGAACCACTAAACTCAAGGATACAACATCTCAACATATCCTCGAGTATTTGAATTATCCGTTCGGATTGACCATCGGTTTGGGGGTGAAAGCGATCTTGAAATGCAACTTGGTACCCAAAGCTTCTTGAAATTTCTTCCAAAATCGCGAGGTAAATCTCGGATCTCTATCGACACAATAGAAATCGGTACCCGTGTAATCTCACAATCGAGAAAGCGTACAATTGGCTAGTTTATCAATGAAAAATCCGTGCCTGCAGGGGATAAAGTGAGCCGACTTAGTCGGTCTATCAACAACAACCCAAATCGCATCCTTCTTATTAGGTCGACAATGGCGGCCGGACACAAAGTCCATTGTGACTCGATCCATTTCCACTCGGTATCGTGATCTGCTGAAGCAATCCTGAAGGCACTTGATGTTCGCTTTCACTTGTTGACATATTAAACATCTCGAAACAAAGTCGGAGATGTCGTTTCATACCATGCCACCAAACCGGCGTTTCAAATTGTTGTACATCTTACTTACTCCGGGTGGATTGCCATTCGGCTACAAAGAACCGTTCAAAATTATTGGAATAAGTTCGAATTCTTTGGGACACACGACCGAACCTCAAACAATCGTCATCATCGATTTGAAATTCAGTCCTTGTTGGAACACACTCATCCCGTTTTGCAACCAACTCATCGTCGACTTTACGAGCTTCACGAATTTGGCGTATCAATAATGGTTTGGCTTTCAATTCAGCT
>NW_026440735.1:0-11186 GCF_025698485.1 Gossypium arboreum
ACGAAATTTTTGTTTGATCAAAAAGGGAGCCTCGTTTTAAAGATAGATTTGAGATCGGTTATTACGCATGAATTCGAGATCGGATATACCCAAACGCTAACTAGATACGGTCACTATGAGTTCTTAGTGATGCCGCTTGGGCTCACTAATGACCTCGCGTATTTATGGATTTGATGAATCGGATCTTCGCAGACAGACCAAAATTGACCCTAGTCGGAAGGTGGTCTCGGGACCATAAAACCGAGGCATAAAAATAATTAAAATTTATTTTGATGCCTATAATAGTGTGTGCTCATGTATGACATTTTATGATGATTGATTTAGTGTTATAAGGGTGAATTCCACAAGAAAGGACTTAGTAATGAACTTTGAAAGTATGATAGGGAAATGTGTGATGACTAATTAAAGCATGCATGCAAAATAATGGACTTGCATGTCAAATTCCCTTTATAGGTAGTGGCGGCCATGACAAGGAGGATGGGCTAAACATGTCATGAAACATGTTTTGTTGGTGCATTAGGGTGAAATAATAAACAAAGGTGTATGGGTGATAAAAAAATGAAAAAAAAATGTGTGTGAGTGTGGTAATCCCCCCATTGCCGTGAGTTGTAGAGAAGGAAAGAAAAAATTTTTGTTCATCCTTTCTTTGAGCCAAAACTAAGGAAGAAGGAGGATTTTTGCTTCATGCTTGGTTTGGAAGAGATCTAGAAGGAGATTTGGCTAAGTTTGCATCAATATTAAGGTATGTATGAGGTTGTGTTAGGAGTTTCATGCATGTTTTGGTTGCTAACTTGATGTGCATGTTAGCCATGGCTCAAATCTTTGTTAAGCCATGGAAATGGTATTTGGCCAAAGTTGTTATGGTGATAAAGCCATTGCATGCTAAGTGTGAAGCTTGATGATGATGCATGCAATGATGGATTGTCTACTCTTGAGTAAGATTTTGAGCTTTCTTTTGTTTTATCATGATTGAAGTTAAAAGGAGCATGATTGTCATATTCGCCATGATGCATTCATGAGCATGGTTCATGCTTCTTGCATGTTAGTTAAAATTTGTGTTTTGGATGGCTATGGACACCTTGAAATTCGCCATGCTCATATATGTATATATATGTTTGCACATGATGTTTTGGTTATGAAGGAAGTGATGAATAAGTTTGTTTAAAGAAGAAGATGTTGAAGAATAATTGTGAAATTGTAAGCACATTCTACCTAGCACACATATGAGTGCTTGATGCTATATTGTAAGTTTTGAGCTACAATATGCAAAGCATTAACTAGTAAAATGCATGCTGTTTTTGTGTGGTATTAATGCATAATTGGCCTCAACATGGACAAGTATATTCGGCCTTGGGTAGCCTATTGAAGGCCTTAGCTTTTCCTTGATGCTCTAATAAATTGTATTGAATTGCTTGATGTAGTATAAAATGTGCATGACCATTGTGTATTCAAGCTAAAGGGTGGCCATATGACCATTTAAATTCCTTGTCATATTCGCCATAAGCTAGCACAATGAGGTTTTGATAAATTGAATTTGTTTGAATTAGCTCAAGAGCTAAGAGGGCCACAATTGGACAAGGGAAGGAAAAAGTAATCAATAGCCGTAAAAGCCGCTCGACAACATCCGAGGTAAGTCCTCAAGAAGTGACCTTACTTGAATTATGTGGAATGAAATATGGATGTATTGATTATTGATTTATGTGTATGAGTATTCGAATGATACCCGCTAAGTCCCGGCGATTATGTTAGTGATTATAATTGTGTTTGAGCCTTAGTAACGAAAATAAATATGTATGTCCAATGATTATTGATGTATGTGTGCATGAGAAATTGAATGATATCCGGCTAAGCCCAAGACAATTATGCTGGAAATTATAACCGGTTAAGACCAAGGCAATTGTGCTAGTGGATACATCCGCTAAGACCAAGGCATTCGGCGAAGTCATTCTATCCGGCTAAGACCAAGGCATTTGTGCAAATCGTGATATCCGTTAAGTCCGTAGGCCTTGGCGGTTACCATAACCGGCTATGTCCCAAGGCGATTGATCGAGTAGCGACATCCGGTTAAACTCAAGGTATGTGATTTGAAAATTATAAGCTTGCTGGAAAATTTCAGCTAATGCACTTGTGAAATTTCCCAATGACAAGGTAAGTGCGGTGTGCTGCTTATGCGCTAGGAGTAAGAGGCTGTGAATATCCGCTCCTATGATGGAACGAGTTATCGGCCTTAATGAAGCCGTTATTTGTGTATGAACATAAGAGTTGGGATGGTGAAGTAAGTATGATTATGTGAATGTGCATTAATGAAATGATGCATTTAACTATGTGAATGTATTGCTGTAATTAGAGTTGATTATATTCCTTGAGACTTACTAAGCATAAAAATGCTTACTCCACCGCTTTGGCTCTCGCTTTCTAGATTTCGCCGATAGCAATCGGATTCGGATCGTTGAAGTCAAGTCATCCACACTATCAAGCCCCATTTTGGTATAAATTCTGGTTGAACTTGAAATGGCATGTATAGGACTACCCCTTGTTGGTTTAAATATGTTATGATGTATATGTGTACGGCCATGCAAAATGGCTCGTAATAGTGAAGTATCAACTTAAACTATTTGCGGTTTGTATATATATATATGGTGTCATGATGTGACTATGAATTGAAATGGGAATGTTGGTCACATGATCAGCCATTGGCATGGTTAAAATGATCATATGTGGACCTATGTAAGGCAAGACTAGTTGGTTCATGGAGACTACAAAATAGGTAAGACCTACCTTAAAAACAGATGCTGCCAGCTGCAGTAACGTGAATGTGAAAATCACCAAAATTTGTAGGAATGGTATTAAATAGTGAATCAGCTATGTAAATGAACATTGATGAGTCTATTTTCATATGGAAGAAACGAAATGGTCATAGGAGTTACATGTTAAGAGATATTAAAGTATTGTAAGACAGGGCCAGAACGGTTTCTGGGTTCCTGTCGCAACTTTAAAAATTTACTATAAATTATCCAGAAAGAATTAGGAGACATACCTTATATGTACAGATTCCATTTTCAGTCTAGTTTCATTAGAAACAAACGACACCACATTAAATCCCTTACAGAGAGATATTCAAGTTATACCGCGCGAAGGTCAGAGCAGTCGATCCCTGTAACATGGGTGACTTTAACTAATAAACTGTACCAATTGGCCCGACAAAAATTCTAGAAATAAATCCATGGATGGATATATGAGTCTAAATTCAGGAAAATTTACAAACCAGTTTCCGAGTTTTAAATGAGAATGATTTTTAACAACAGTGCCATTTTCCAGCCTGACTAAATTCCTGGATGGGCAAAACAAGTAAGGCCTAAATTGTCCAAAACAACCCGATGGCTGGTTGGGGTGTTACAATTTTTTGGTTGAGCCACGGTTTGTGATTCTGGACACCGTGAGGTGTTTGGGGTCTCTTACATCCATTAAATGTGAATCAATGGGTATTTGACAATTTGACTTTGATTTTTTTCAAACCATCCCAAAAAAGTTATGTGGAGATTCCGCCCCAAAAGGAAGGGCGGACTTCAACCTATGGCCAAATCCAATGTGAGGCTAGGAAGCCTTTTATGTGTGATGGGCGAATGGTTTAATCAATAATTCAACTAACACCCTCCCACAACCTCCATTCCCAAAATAACCCCGCTACAATACCTCCGCGACCAAATAATCAATAAGCCCCTCAAATAGGATTAAAACACCCCGAATTTAAAGCTCGGATGATGATGATGCAACAGCTGAATTTTGGTTGGAGAACACTATCCCGTCTCGATGAGCTATCTTGTACACCGATGAGTGCTTAAAGTGTACCATCTCCTTTCCGTGATTCCACCTACTATTGGTGGAGTACTTAACCGGGTACCTAGAGAGCAAGTGACTTGGGAATTCTTTCAAACCAAGTTAAAAAAAAGTATATTAGTCGAGATTCATCCCAAAAAGCGAAGGAATTTTTGATCTTAAGAAGGTTCTATGTCCCATATGAACAAAATTTGTGAGGCTTGATAACGAGAATGATTTTCCGTTATTATGTAAAGCCGAGGATGGGCTGAATGATGATATAAGGATTTCCTGGCATTCTCAAATCGGAGATCGTAGTACTTGGGCGAGCTTGTAAAGTCAAGAGCTTAGAAAGGAGAAACAAAAAAGCTTGGGGAAACGGAGAATTGAAGAGGTCCTGGAAAGTCTCTTCAACAGACCAAGAATTTCGAGATGATGTGAACCCCTAGAGGCGGGCTTTTTAACGAGGCGCGACGACCGTACCACGAGTCACCGATCGCCCGGGGGGAAATGATCCCGGGAGAGGCGGAGGTCAACATTGTGGCAAATGGCATTTGGGGAGCTGTTGGTTTCGTGATCCCCGCTATAAGTGTGGATCGGCCCCACTTTAGGAAGGATTGCCCGGGATGCTTGAAGAATTGAGTCGAGTGGAAACTCGGGTGCTACCCGCCGAGGTAGGCCACCAGAAATATGGGCAATTGTTGGGGAGAGGATCTAGAGATGCTACCATCGATCCGAGGCTCGGTCCCGCGAGGACTTATAACGCGCCGCCGAGGATCCGCCCCATGTCAACCGGCTTTCCTCTTTTCAATACTAATGTGATTGCTTTGATTGACCCCGGTTCTACTCAATCTTATATATGTGAAACCTTAGCATCCAAGAAGACTTTGCCTATTGAGTCTACCGAGTTTGTAATTCGAGTGTCAAACCCTTGGGTCATTACGCGCTTGTCAACAAAGTGCAAGAAAAGTCCCCTAGTGTTCGAGGTTCTTGTTTCGGCGCGACTTGATGCTTTTGCCGCTCGATGAATTCGACGTTATTCTTGGTTTGAATGGGTTGACCATGCACGATGCGGTCATAAATTGCAAAAGCAAGACTATCGATTTGAGGTGCGCGAATAACGAGATAATTCGGTTAAGTCTACGGACTTAAAGGGTTGCCAACCGTAATATCGCAATGTTGGCCGAAAATATGTAAGAAAAGAGCGGCGCACCTTGCGACGTGCTCGATGACAAGGAATCGTAAAAGAAACCCGAACTGCGCCGTGGTTTGTGAATACCGGATGTTTTCCCAAGAATTGCCGTTTACCACTGTCGGAAATAGAATTTGGCATCGAATTGGTACCGGTACCACTCCAATTTCGATAGTCGCATCGTATGGCACCAACGAATTAAAGGAGTTGGAAGCTCGCTTGCAAGAATTGGTGGATAGAGGTTTTGCTCGCCGAAGTTTTTCGCCTTGGGTGCGCCAGTTGTTCGTGAAAAGAAGGATGGAACCATGCGTTGGCATCGATTATCGCCGCCTTAATAAAGCGATAATAAAGAACAAATATCCGCTGCCACGTATCGATGACTTGTTCGATCAACTAAAGGGAGCCTCGTGTTCTCGAAAATAGATTTGAGATCGGCTATTATCAATTGCGAATCCGAGATTCGGACGCACCCAAGACCGCCTTCAACGAGATATGGTCACTATGAGTTCCTAGTGATGCCGCTTGGGCTCACTAATGCCCTGCGTATTTATGGATTTAATGAATCGGATCTTTAGACCATATTTGGATCGATTCGAGTCGTGTTCATTGATGACATCTTGGTCTATTCAAGAAATGAGACCAATATGTAACACCGCGTTAGTGCTGCAAATTTTACGGATAAGCAATTATATGCTAAGTTCAGAAGTGTGAGTTCGTTAGAGAGGTTAGCTTTGGGTCATGTGGTATTCAGACGGTATTCGAGTCGAATCTAATAAAATTTCAGCCATACTTAATTGGAAGCCTCAGAAATATTATCGAGGTTCGAGTTTTTGGGGCTTGCTTGCTTATTACCGACGATTTGTAAAGGCTTCTCAACGATAGCCACGCGATGAGCGGTTACTCCAAAAGGATGTTAAGTTCGAATGGACGAGAAATGCCAAAAAGTTTCGATCAATCGAAAACTTATTTGACGAAGCCCCATTCTAGTGCAACTCGAGTCCGAAAGAGCTTGTCATCTATGGCGACGCCTCTACTTGGGTTAGGTTGCAACGCAAGAAGGTCGAGTTGTGGCCTTGCGCGAGGCAATTAAAGCCACATGAGAAAAATTATCCGACTCATGATCTCGAATTGGCCGCCATCGATTCGCTTTAAAGATTTGGTGACATTACTTATTTGGTGAAAGGTGCCATGTATACTCGGATCACAAAAGTCTCAAATATTTGATGATCCAAAGAGACTTAAATCTGCGACAAAGACTTTGGCTCGAGTGTTAAAGGATTACGAAGCTGGTCATTGACTATCACCCGGAAAGGCGAATGTGGTTGCGGATGCCTTGAGTCGAAATCATTATTCGCTTTACGAGCGATGAACGGCACTTGTCTGCTCGATCCGATAGTGTGTTAGTAGCTGAATTGAAAGCCAAACCACTATTGATACATCAAATTCGAGAAGCTCGTAAAGTCGACGACGAGTTGGTCGCAAAACGGCGAGTGTGTTCCAAACAAGGATTCGAGTTTCAAATCGATGATGACGATTGTTTGAGGTTCAAAGTCGCTGGTGTTCCAAAGAATTGAACTCATTTCGATAATTCAATGAAGCCCATTGTAGCCGAATGGCAATCCACCCGGAGTACGAAGATGTACAATGATTTGAAACGCCGATTTTGGTGGCATGGTATGAAGCGAGACATCTCCGACTTTGTTTCGAGATGTTTAATATGTCAACAAGTGAAAGCGAACATCGTGCCTTCAGATTACTTCACCAATCACGATACCCGAGTGGAAATGGGATCGAGTCACAATGGACTTTGTATCCGGACCGCCATTGTCGCAAGTAAGAAGGATGCGGTTTGGGTCGGGTAGATCGATTGACTAAGTCGCCCACTTTGTCCCTCGACGACGGATTTTTCAATTGACAAATTAGTGAATTGTACGCTTTCTGACAGAGATTACACGGGTGCCTATTTCCATCGTGGTCGATAGAGATCCGAGATTTACCTTGCGATTTTGGAAAAGTTGCAAGAAGCTTTGGGTACCAAGTTGCATTTCAGACCGCTTTCACCCCAAACCGATGGTCAATCCGAGCGGATAATTCAGATACTTGAGGATATGTTAAGATGTTGCGCCTCGAGTTTAGTGGTTTATGGGAACGGATTTGCCGTGATTGAATTCGCACAACAACAAATTTTCAATCAAGTATTAAGATGGCACCTACGAGGCCTTGTACGGCCGTAAATGCCGTACACCATTGTTTTGGACCGAGCTCTGAAAGCAAGATTTTGGTGGATTTGATTAGGGATGCGAATGTAAAGTGAAAGTAATCCGTGAAAGTCCAAGATAGCCTCCGATCGTTAGAAGTCGACGCGGACGAAGCGTAAGGATATCGAGTATCGTGGGTGATAAAGTGTTTCTCAAGGTATCGCTTGGAAAAGATACTCGATTACCGTAAGGGCAAGTTGAGCCCGAGGTTCGTGGGCCATATGAGATATCCGAAGAGTCGATCCATGGCATATCATTTGATTTTGCCCCGAACTCGAAAAGGTTCACGATGTCTTTCACGCTTCGATGCTTTGACGCTATAGATCCGATCCATCGCACGTGATTAGTCCATCGAAATTGAAATTCAAGCTAATATGAGTTATGAGGAAGAACCGATTCAGATCCTATCACGGAAGTGAAAGAGTTGTGAAACAAGCGGTTCCGCTAGTAAAAGTGTTATGGCTCAAGCACGGATAGAAGAAGCTACTTGGGAGGCCGAGAACTCTATGAAAGAGCGATATCCAAACCTATTTACGTAAGATTTTCGGGACGAAAACTTCTTAAGTGGGGAGAGTTGTGACAGCCCAAAATTGACCCTAGTCGAAGGTGGTCTCTGGACATTAAAACCGAGGCATAAAAATAATTAAAATTTATTTTGATGCCTATAATATGTGTGTGCTCATGTATGACATTTTATGATGATTGATTTAGTGTTATAAGGGTGAATTCCACAAGAAAGGACTTAGTAATGAACTTTGAAAGTATGATAGGAAATGTGTGATGACTAATTAAAGCATGCATGCAAAATAATGGACTTGCATGTCAAATTCCCTTTATAGGTAGTGGCCGCCATGACAAGGAGGATGGGCTAAACATGTCATGAAACATGTTTTGTTGGTGCATTAGGGTGAAATAATAAACAAAGGTGTATGGGTGATAAAAAATGAAAAAAAATGTGTGAGTGTGGTAATCCCCATTGCCGTGAGTTGTAGAGAAGGAAAGAAAAATTTTTGTTCATCCTTTCTTTGAGCCAAAACTAAGGAAGAAGGAGGATTTTTGCTTCATGCTTGGTTTGGAAGAGATCTAGAAGGAGATTTGGCTAAGTTTGCATCAAGATTAAGGTATGTATGAGGTTGTGTTAGGAGTTTCATGCATGTTTTGGTTGCTAACTTGATGTGCATGTTAGCCATGGCTCAAATCTTTGTTAAGCCATGGAAATGGTATTTGGCCAAAGTTGTTATGGTGATAAAGCCATTGCATGCTAAGTGTGAAGCTTGATGATGATGCATGCAATGATGGATTGTCTACTCTTGAGTAAGATTTTGAGCTTTCTTTTGTTTTATCATGATTGAAGTTAAAAGGAGCATGATTGTCATATTCGCCATGATGCATTCATGAGCATGGTTCATGCTTCTTGCATGTTAGTTAAAATTTGTGTTTTGGATGGCTATGGACACCTTGAAATTGCCATGCTCATATATGTATATATATGTTTGCACATGATGTTTTGGTTATGAAGGAAGTGATGAATAAGTTTGTTTAAAGAAGAAGATGTTGAAGAATAATTGTGAAATTGTAAGCACATCTGCCTAGCACACATATGAGTGCTTGATGCTATATTGTAAGTTTTGAGCTACAATATGCAAAGCATTAACTAGTAAAATGCATGCTGTTTTTGTGTGGTATTATGCATAATTGGCCTCAACATGGACAAGTATATTCGCCTTGGGTAGCCTATTGAAGGCCTTAGCTTTTCCTTGATGCTCGAATAAATTGTATTGAATTGCTTGATGTAGTATAAAATGTGCATGACCATTGTGTATTCAAGCTAAAGGGTGGCATATGACCATTTAAATTCCTTGTCATATTCGCCATAAGCTAGCACAATGAGGTTTTGATAAATTGAATTTGTTTGAATTAGCTCAAGAGCTAAGAGGGCCACAATTGGACAAGGGAAGGAAAAAGTAATCGAATAGCCGTAAAAGCCGCTCGACAACATCCGAGGTAAGTCCTCAAGAAGTGACCTTACTTGAATTATGTGGAATGAAATATGGATGTATTGATTATTGATTTATGTGTATGAGTATTCAATGATACCCGGCTAAGTCCCGAGCGCATTATGTTAGTGATTATAATTGTGTTTGAGCCTTAGT
This sequence comes from Gossypium arboreum, assembly GCF_025698485.1. Taxonomy (NCBI): domain Eukaryota; kingdom Viridiplantae; phylum Streptophyta; class Magnoliopsida; order Malvales; family Malvaceae; genus Gossypium; species Gossypium arboreum. Next base: position 9,420 of record NW_026440735.1, read on the forward strand.
AACGAAAATAAATATGTATGTCCAATGATTATTGATGTATGTGTGCATGAGAAATTGAATGATATCCGGCTAAGCCCAAGACAATTATGTTGAAATTATAACCGGTTAAGACCAAGGCAATTGTGCTAGTGGATACATCCGGCTAAGACCAAGGCATTCGTAGAAGTCATTCTATCCGGCTAAGACCAAGGCATTTGTGCAAATCGTGATATCCGTTAAGTCCCGTAGGCCTTGGTGCGGGTTACCATAACCGGCTATGTCCCAAGGCGATTGATCGAGTAGCGACATCCGGTTAAACTCGAAGGTATGTGATTTGAAAATTATAGCTTGCTGGAAAATTTCAGCTAATGCACTTGTGAAATTTCCCAATGACAAGGTAAGCGTGTGTGCTGCGGCTAGAGTAAGAGCGCAGAATATCCGCCCTATGATGGAACGAGTTATCGGCCTTAATGAAGCCGTTATTTGTGTATGAACATAAGAGTTGGGATGGTGAAGTAAGTATGATTATGTGAATGTGCATTAATGAAATGATGCATTTAACTATGTGAATGTATTGCTGTAATTAGAGTTGATTATATTCCTTGAGACTTACTAAGCATAAAATGCTTACTCACCGCTTTGGCTCTCGCTTTTAGATTTCGCCGATAGCAATCGGATTCGGGATCGTTGAAGTCAAGTCATCCACACTATCAAGCCCCCATTTTGGTATAAATTTTGGTTGAACTTGAAATGGCATGTATAGGACTACCCTTGTTGGTTTAAATATGTTATGATGTATATGTGTACGGCCATGCAAAATGGCTCGTAATAGTGAAGTATCAACTTAAACTATTTGCGGTTTGTATATATATATATGGTGTCATGATGTGACTATGAATTGAAATGGGAATGTTGGTCACATGATCAGCCATTGGCATGGTTAAAATGATCATATGTGGACCTATGTAAGGCAAGACTAGTTGGTTCATGGAGACTACAAAATAGGTAAGACCTACCTTAAAACAGATGCTGCCAGCTGCAGTAACGTGAATGTGAAAATCACCAAAATTTGTAGGAATGGTATTAAATAGTGAATCAGCTATGTAAATGAACATTGATGAGTCTATTTTCATATGGAAGAAACGAAATGGTCATAGGAGTTACATGTTAAGAGATATTAAAGCTATTGTAAGACAGGGCCAGAACGGTTTCTGGGTTCCCTGTCGCAACTTTAAAAATTTACTATAAATTATCCAGAAAGAATTAGGAGACATACCTTATATGTACAGATTCCATTTTCAGTCTAGTTTCATTAGAAACAAACGACACCAGCATTAAATCCCTGTACAGAGAGATATTCAAGTTATACCGCGCGAAGGTCAGAGCAGTCGATCCCTGTAACATGGGTGACTTTAACTAATAAACTGTACCAATTGGCCTGACAAAAATTCTAGAAATAAATCCATGGATGGATATATGAGTCTAAATTCAGGAAAATTTACGAAACCAGTTTCCGAGTTTTGAAACTCGAGATATGATTTTTAAGGCAACAGTGACGCAGTTTTTCCAGCCTGACTGGAAATGTCCAATGGATGGGCAAAACAAGTGAACTTTGCTTGCTAACCCTCGTGTCCGATAATCGGCGATGGTCTCGGTTCGGGTGTTACATTCAGACCGTGATTTGGATCGGTTTGTAGTCGTGTTTATCGATGATATTTTGGTTTATTCGAGAAATGAAACCGATCATGCCGAACACCGGGATTAGTGTTGCAAATTTTACGGATAAGC
>NW_026440736.1:0-10164 GCF_025698485.1 Gossypium arboreum
ATCAGTCGAGCTGTGTAACAGAAACTTTAACTAATAAACTGTACTAATCGCTGAACCAAAAATTATAGAAAAAATTAGAAAAAATGTTTATGAGTCTAGATTCAGGGAAATTTTCGGATTTGAATTTAGTTTTGTAACGAGTTATGATTTATTTAGTGAATATGACCAGCAAAACAATCAAAGTGGAATGAATAGTGAAGTTAAAGTAGATGTACTTGAATTGTTGTGTAAACATGTTAGATTTTTTTTTAGTATTTACATACTTACTTACTAAGCTATAAGCTTACTTTGTTTCTCTTTTTGTCTTATAGTGTTCTTGACTTTGGGAGTTAAGGATCGTGAAGATCTATCCATATCATACTTTAGGGTATTTGAACTAACGTTTTGAATTATGGCATGTATAGTAGGCTTAATTATTTTGTTACGTGTCATATTTGTCTAGGTTTAAAATATTAGTTCAGTTTCGACCAGCTAATTTGTACAAGCCATTAAAGTTGGCTAATATTGTTCAAGACATATTTATATTTGGTTATGTTTAATGGTATGTGTTATGTTAAAATACCTTGTATCTGTTAAAGTGCGGTGGGTTTACAAATATCATCTTCAACAGCATTGAAGAAAGAAATCAGGATGGGTACAAGAAGCTTTGGGTACAAAATTGAACTTTAGTACCGCATTTCATCCACAAGCAGATGGTCAAGGAAAAGAGTAATCCGGTTCGAAGATATGCTTAGATCTTTGTGTTTTAGAATTTGGAGGTAGTTGGGAGAAAATTATCTTTGATTGAGTTTGCCTACAATAAATTATCAATCAAGTATACAAATGGCACCGTCTGAAGCCTTGTATGGTCGTGTGTCGGACTCCTTTATATTGGACCGAGCTTAGTGAAAGCGATTCATGGAGTTGATCTAGTTAAAAAACCAAGAGAAAATAAAAGGAATTGGGTTGCTTGAAAGGGATCGACAAAAGTCATATCGATTTAAAAAAAAAAGATTGAATTCGGTGGGTGATAAAGTGTTCTTGAAGGTGTCACCATGGAAAAAGATTAAAGATTTATCGAAAAGGCAAGTTGAGTCCGCGTTTTATTGGGCGTCTGAGATTCTTGAAGAATTGGACCTGGCATATCGGTTGGCCTTCGGAGTTAGAAAAATTCATAACGTGTTTCATGTATCAATGTTGCGTTATCGTTCGATCCTTCACATGTGATTTCCCCAAAAATTGAGATTGATCGGATATGACCTATGAGGAGAAACCAATAAAGATTTTGGCTCGAGAGGTTAACGTTAAGAAATAAAAGTATAGCTTTAGTGAAAGTATTGTCAGAACATGGGATAGAAGAGGCTACTGGGAACGAGGAAGCTATGGGAAACATAAACCTCTTTCTGGGTAAGATTTTGGGCGAAAATCTCAAAAGGGGAGAATTGTGACAACCGAATTAGGGCCTAATCGGAATAGTGGTTTCGTGACCACAAATCCGGATAGAAATAATTTTTTATAATTATTTTGGGGTTTATGATATGATTTCATGATTGTGTGAAAATTTGTGATGAAATTCTATGCCTAAAGTGCTTAAATTGAAAAGGGACTAAATCGAATAAGTTGCAAAATTTGCATCCCGAAGTTTTTAGTATGAAATTGTTTTGGAATATTAATTAGGAGGTCTTAAATAGCAATTTGACCAATTTTAAGTTCATGGACAAAATTAGGACATGGAAGGAATTTTGAAAGTTTAGTAAGGAGGGCATTTTGGTCATTTGGATATTAAATGAAATAAAATGGGAAAAATAACACAAAATTGATCATCATCCTCCTTAGTTGCTGCAATTCTCCCTCTCCATAGCTAGGGTTTCTTCAATTTTCAAGCTCCATAGTAAGTGATTCCAAGCCCGTTTTTAATGTTCTTTACGTTTTGGAATCCGGAAGCTCGATTAAGCTTATGCTAGTAATAATTTAACCTAGGGTTCACATTTGGAAAAATACCCATAGGTGAAATTTGTGTATTTTGATGTTTTATGATAGAATATGAGGTTTTAAATTATGTTAAATAACTTGTGCTACTCGGTTTTAAGTGAAAAGGGTAAAAGCAATAATCGGTAAAAATACCTATTGTTCATAACTATATGATAGAGTGAGAATTTGATGTTGTTGTAGAAGAAAAATGTTCAGCATATCATAAAACATAAGAATAAGGGCTGAAATTAAATTCCGAGCCTAGGGGCAAAATGTAATTTTTAAAGTTAGGGGCAAAATGTAATTTTTCCATGATGTGATTTTGGATTGAAATAAATAGTATGAGTATTAAATGAGCTAAATGTGTTATTATAGATCAAGAAAGGGCGGAATTGATCTCGAGGGGAAGGAAAAGTTTTGGACTAAATTGCAAAATTTCTACATTTTGCACCAAGGTAAGTTTATGTAAATATTACAATAATTTCATGTACATTCTTATATTTCAGCCTATTATATAAATATACTAGCTGATGTTAAAATATAAATCGACTATTGGAAGAATGGAAATAAATATAGAGAAATCCGGTTGAACATTGAGAATCGAATGAAATAGAGGGCGTAGCTAGGTCACATGTATGATCTTTGAGTGCATCATGTGTACAAGAAAGCTCGAGACACCTTAAAGTAGCTAGGTCAATGTGTGATCTGAGATGTATCCCATGTAGACAAGAGAGCTACGTGAAAGATAAATGTAGCTAGGTGTCGTGATTCCAAGTGAAGGACACCATGTAGACAAGGGGCTCGTGAAAGATAAATGTAGCTGGGTCGTTGTGATTCCAAGTGGGGACACCATGTAGACAAAGAGCTCGAGACAAATCGGGGTCGCATGGTGGTACTAAGTGTTCACCATGTGTACAAAGAGAAACTAAGCGAAAATATGATGGTGAAAATGTCTTTGAAACCATTAAATATCGAGGATTGATCCGAATTGTTCAGGGATGGTTTTGTGGTGATATTGTGGTTTGTACCTACACTTATGGTGAATGAAATGTGGTGAAAATGATTTGTGGTATATACAAATATAAGATAAAATGAGGTTAGCATAAAAATTTGTGAAAGAGTGAAATTAGCATTAAAACTGTTTTTAGATGGTAGCAGTGACGTGATTTTGAAAAATCACCAAAAATAGGAGGAATATAATTAGAGGTTGAATGAGATGTGAAATTAAAGTTTAATGAGTCTACTTTCATATAAAAAAACAGAGCAAGCAAAGGAATTCTATATTTTGAGATATTTACAATTGTATGTGACTTGCTCAGGATGAATACGTGATCCCCTGTTCCAACTTTGAAAATCATTAAAAATTGTACAAAGAAAATTAAGAAATATAGTTTACATGCATAAATTCCTTATTGAGACTAGTTTTAAATGAAACAGACTTCAGGGTTGTTTGAATTGTGTACTGAGAGAAATTCAATTTGTAGTGAACAGAGGTCAGATCAGTCGAGCTGTGTAACAGGGAAACTTTAACTAATAAACTGTACTAATCGGCTGAACCAAAAATTATAGAAAAAATTAGCAAAAATGTTTATGAGTCTAGATTCAGGGAAATTTTGGTTTGAATTTGAGTTTTGTAACTCGAGTTATGATTTATTTAGTGAATATGCCGGAGACAGCTTAATCAAAGTGGAATGAATAGTGAAGTTAAAGTAGATGTACTTGAATTGTTGTGTAAACATGTTAGATTTTTTTAATTAGTATTTACCTTACTTACTAAGCTATAAGCTTACTTTGTTTCTCTCTTTTGTCTTATAGTGTTCACTTTCGGGAGTTAAGGATCGTGAAGATCTATCCACTATCATACTTTAGGGTATTTGAACTAACGTTTTGAATTATGGCATGTATAGGGCTTAATTATTTTGTTCGTGTCATATTTGTCTAGGTTTAAAATATTAGTTCGTCTAAACCAGCTAATTTGTACAAGCCATTAAAGTTGGCTAATATTGTTCAAACATATTTATATTTCATTATGTTTAATGGTATGTGTTATGTTACGGTAATACCTTGTATCCTTTCGGCCGTAGAGTAAGGGGTGTTACATTTAGTGGTATCGAGCTATGGTTTATCGGTTCTCGGACTAATAAAGTGTGTTAAAAGTCTAGCTATACATGCCATAAAAATATTGTGATAGTGTGGGACTCCCATTATTCTAAAGCGTATTTTGTTTTAATATAGTAATGGATCCAGAAGGGCTCGGTGATGATCTGTAATGTCTTGGCTCCACAAGGACCGCCTTTTGGAAAAATAGACTGAGACATTGAGACAAGGAGATGAGGCTGGGATGCCTTTCTCCAAATGATGAACAATTGGTATCTTGAATTTATTCGAGCAAATCCAAATGCTCAACCTCCTCCACCCCTCCTATACCTCGGCGATTCTGTGGTCTCAAGGTATAGATTTGGTAAAATGAACAAGCCTCCGGTTGACAAGATTGAAAACAAGGGGCTGAAGAGTTTAAAAAGGTCGATGATGATCCCGAAACGGAATTCGGCGAAAATTCTACCCGTGTATTTGATGAGCTCTTACACCGGGAATGCTTAAAGTGTCTTTTATCACTTTTGAGAGATTGACACCGTGGAAGACTTTGGTTGTGGTGCCAAAAGAAAAATTACTTGGGATTTCTTCGGGAAGAATTTAGAAAGAAATACATAAGTCGGGATTTATTGATCAAAAGGGAAGGGTTCCTTGAATTGAAAGGGAAAATGTCGTGGAGTATGAGCAATTTGTAAGACTAACAAGTATGCCGGAATGTGTGTCCCAAAGGCCATTATGTTAGAAGATTTGAAGATGGGCTGAATAGGGACATTAAAGTGCTTGTAGGAATTTTGGAGTTGAAAGAATTTGTAGTATTGGTTGATCGAGCTCTTAAAGGAAGAATTGAACAAAGAAAGAAAAAAGCCTATTGAGGCAGGGCGTCGAGAAAAAGGCGGATAAGCAAGCCATTTCAATCTCAACCAAAGAGGTCCAAAGAACAAACCCTCAATGGGTTTCAATTGGGGATTCACACGAGATCGTGGTAGAGCATAAGGTCTAAAGCTCAAGCTACTTGGTGGCAAGTGTGGGTAATGTGCGACCTAAAAGCCCAATTTGAAATGGGCGAGCAACATTATGGTGAGTGTTGGGGACCGGCGAGCTTGTTTAGTCTTGTTTCATGAGCATTTTATTAGAGATTGTCGGAGAAAGTTAAAGAAGAAAGATTTGAGTGCTAGACAAAATACCACCTAGTAGAGGTAGACCACAGAAATCTTTGGAGGTGGGACTAGTAGTAAAAGCGTGATGAAAGATTTAGCAGAGATGGAACTGAGAGCTAGAGCTTAATGTATCGTAGAAGATGCATCATCTCCGATGTCATTCTTGGTACATTTCTCTCTATGATACTATTGTTATTGCATTGATTGATCCGGTCCACTCATTCCTATATTTGCATGAATTTAGTATCCAATAAAAGTTCTTTGAATTTCTTGAGTTTGATTAAAGTGTCGAACCCTTAGGCCAATATGTGCTAGTTGACAAGGTTTGCAAAAATTGCCCATTAATGATTCAAGGTCCTTTTCCCCAACTTGATGTTGTTACCATTTGGTGAGTTTGGCGTTATCTTGGGAATGGTGGTTAACATTGTATGATGCTAAGGTAGATTGTAAACAAAAGACACTAGAGTTGAAATGTGAAAATGGAGAAATTACTGGGTTGAAGCAGATGAATCAAATAAATTGCCTATGGTGATTTTTAAATGTCGCGAAATACATGAGAAAAGGTGTGAATTAAACTTATGTAATGAATATTGAGTTGCCCCAACGAAATTTGAATCGTCCGATATCTGAGTTTCGGATGTATTTCGGAGGAATTGCGGGTTGCCTCCGAATAGAGATAGATTTTACTATTTATTTTTGCAGACCTTTGCAGATCTCGATTGCTCCATATAGAATGGCTCTGAATTAAAAAATTGAAGGCTCGATTCGGGAGTTAAAAAGGGTTTTGAGACCAGTTTCTCTCCCGGGTGCTCTGTATTATTAAGTAAAAGAAGGATGGTTCAATGAGACTTTGCATTGATTACCGTCGACAATAAGGTGACTATAAAGAACAAGTACCCATTGGGATTGATGATTTATTGATCGGTTAAAGGGGGCCACTGTTTTCAAAGATTGATTTGAGGTGCGGTTACTATGAGAGTTAAGGAGTCGGATGTGAAAGCGCCTTTAGGACAAGGTATGGACATTATGAGTTTCTTGTGATGCCTTCGGCAACAAATGCTCCATTATATTTATGGACTTAATGAATCGGATCTTGGCCATATTTGGATAAGTTTGTAGTAGTGTTTATAGATGACATTTTAATTTATTCTTGAGATGAGTCGAACATGCGAACACTTGAGAACTATATTGCAAATCTTGAGAGAAAAAGCTTTGCCAAGTTTAGTAAAAGTGAGTTGGCCGGAATCGGATTTTGAAATATAGTCTTAGATGATGGTATTCGGGTGGATCCAAGTAAGATTTCTGCGATCGTTGATTGAAACCCCAAGAATGTATCAGGGTTAGAAGCTTTTAGGCTTAGGGTATTATAGACGTTTTGTTGAAGGATTTTCGATGATTGCCCTCTATGACTAAGTTGTTGCAAAAGAATGTTAAGTTTGAATGGATGATAAATGTCAACAAAGTTTTGAAAAGTTGAAAGCGATTGAAGACCAATTTTAGTACAAAAGTCGGAAAGGAGTTCGTAATTTATAGTGATGCATCATTGGGGGCCTTGGATGTGTGTTGATGCAAGAGGGTAAAGTGGTAGCTTATGCTTGAGCAGTTAAAACGCATGAGAAGAACTATCCTAACATGATTTGGGCGGCATTGTTTTTTTTGAAGATTTGGCGACAATTTATGCGGTGAAAAATGCAATTTTTTGATCACAAAAGTTTGAAGTACTTGATGAATCAAAAGGATCGAATCTGCGGCGGAAAGGCTTGAATTATTAAAGGATTATGATCTAGTGATTGATTATCATCGGAAAAGCAAATAATTCTTGGCCTTAAAATTTCTTTTTTACTTTGAGAGCCATGAACAGGGTTAGCATTGTATGGGCAATCTTGGATGAGATCCATTATTTCTCTTGATTTGTGATGCTTGATAGTGAGTTGCGGATCAAAAACTAATGCGAATCAAATTACCAATTTTGATTAGGAATTGTTTGTGTTTGAAGGGAATTGTGGAAAAATGTTTGATTGAAAATAAAAGGCCAAATTTGGTTTATCAGTTTCTGGTAGACAAAAATGTTAATGATTTAAAGAAGGATTTGGTGGGGGGTTGAAAAACATTTCGAATTTTAACCAAGTGTTTGATTTCAACGTAAAAGGAAATAATCCTTGAAATTATTCAACCTAATGGTCCAAATAAATGGGACAAGATTACCTGGATTTTGAAAATTAAAAGAAGGCTTTTTGGGTATTTGAAATTAACAAATCACCACAACGTTGCGATTATCACTTGAAAATTGTTAATTTTTTAAATTTGAAGTTGGAAATTATGTCTAAATAATATCAATAAGATCCAAATTTACCTCGAGTTTTGGAAAAAGTTGAACTTTTAAAATTGAACTTTAGGCATTTCATCCAAAACGATGGTCAAGCGAAAAGTAATCCGGTACTCGAAGATATGCTTAGATCTTGTTTTTAGAATTTGGAGGTAGTTGGGAGAAATATCTATCTTTGATTGAGTTTGCCTACAATAACAGTTATCAATCAAGTATACAAATGGCACCGTCTGAAGCCTTGTATGGTTAAGGTGGACTCCTTTATATTGGACCGAGCTTAGTGAGAAGCATTCATGGAGTTGATCTAGTTAAAGAAACCAAGAAGAAAATAAAAGGAATTCGGATTGCTTGAAAGCCGGATCGACAAAAGTCATATCTGATTTAAAAAGAAAAGAGATTGAATTTCGGTGGGTGATAAAGTGTTCTTGAAGGTGTCACCATGGAAAAAGATTGAGATTTAGTCGAAAAGGCAAGTTGAGTCCGCGTTTTATTGGGCGTCGAGATTCGAGAGAATTGGACCCGATGGCATATCGGTTGGCCTTCGCGGAGTTAGAAAGAATTCATAACGTGTTTCATGTATCAATGTTGCGGACGTTATCGTTCGATCCTTCAATGTGATTTCCCAGAAATTGAGATTCGATCGGATATGACCTATGAGGAGAAACCAATAAAGATTTTGGCTCGAGAGGTTAAGCAGGTTAAGAAATAAAAGTATAGCTTTAGTGAAAGTATTGTAGCACGGACATGGGATAGAAGAGGCTACGTGGGAACTGAGGAAGCTATGAGGAAGCATACCCAAACCTCTTTCGGTAAGATTTTGGGGACGAAAATCTCAAAAGGGAGAATTGTGACAACCAATTAGGGCCTAATCGGAATAGTGGTTTCATGACCACAAATCCGAGATAGAAATAATTTTTATAATTATTTTGGGGTTTATGATATGATTTCATGATTGTGTGAAAATTTCGTGATGAAATTCTATGCCTAAAGTGCTTAAATTGAAAGTAGGGACTAAATCGAATAAGTTGCAAAATTTGCATCCCGAAGTTTTTAGTATGAAATTGTTTTGGAATATTAATTAGGAGGTCTTAAATAGCAATTTGACCAATTTTAAGTTCATGGACAAAATTAGGACATGGAAGGAATTTTGAAAGTTTAGTAAGGAGGGCATTTTGGTCATTTGGATATTAAATGAAATAAAATGGGAAAAATAACACAAAATTGATCATCATCCTCCTTAGTTGCTGCGAATTCTCCCTCTCTCCATAGCTAGGGTTTCTTCAATTTTCAAGCTCCATAGTAAGTGATTCCAAGCCCGTTTTAATGTTCTTTCGTTTTTGGAATCCGGGCTCGATTAAGCTTATGCTAGTAATAATTTAACCTAGGGTTCACATTTGGAAAAATACCCATAGGTGAAATTTGTGTATTTTGATGTTTTATGATAGAATATGAGGTTTTAAATTATGTTAAATAACTTGTCTACTCGGTTTAAGTGAAAGCAGGTAAAAGCATAATCGGTAAAAATACCTATTGTTCATAACTATATGATAGAGTGAGAATTTGATGTTGTTGTAGAAGAGAAAAATGTTCAGCATATCATAAAACATAAGAATAAGGGCTGAAATTAAATTCCCGAGCCTAGGGGCAAAAATGTAATTTTGTAAAAGTTAGGGGGCAAAAATGTAATTTTTCCATGATGTGATTTTTGGATTGAAATAAATAGTATGAGTATTAAATGAGCTAAATGTGTTATTATAGATCAAGAAAGGCGAATTGATCTCGAGCAGGGAAGGAAAAAGTTTTGGACTAAATTGCAAAATTTCTACATTTTGCACCAAGGTAAGTTGTATGTAAATATTACAATAATTTCATGTACATTCTTATATTTCAGCCTATTATATAAATATACTAGCTGATGTTAAAATATAAATCGACTATTGGAAGAATGGAAATAAATATAGAGAGAGATCCGGTTGAACATTGGAGAATCGAATGAAATAGAGGGCGTAGCTAGGTCACATGTATGATCTTGAGTGCACATCATGTGTACAAAGCTCTGAGACACCTGTAGTAGCTAGGTCACATGTGTGATCGAGATGTATCCCATGTAGACAAGAGAGCTACGTGAAAGATAAATGTAGCTAGGTCGCATGCGTGATTCCAAGTGAAGGACACCATGTAGACAAGGGAGCTACGTGAAAGATAAATGTAGTTGGGTGTTCGTGATTCCAAGTGCGGACACCATGTAGACAAGAGAGCTACGAGACAAATCGGCTGGGTCGCATGAGTGGTACTAAGTGTTCACCATGTGTACAAGAGAGCCAACTAAGCAAGTATGATGGTGGGGCGTGTCTTTGAAACCATTAAATATCGAGGATTGATCCAATTGTTCAACGGATGGTTTTGTGGTGATATTGTGGTTTGTACCTACACTTATGGTGAATGAAATGTGGTGAAAATGATTTGTGGTATATACAAATATAAGATAAAATGAGGTTAGCATAAAGAATTTGTGAAAGAGTGAAATTAGCATTAAAACTGTTTTTAGATGGTAGCAGTGACGTGATTTTGAAAAATCACCAAAAATAGGAGGAATATAATTAGAGGTTGAATGAGATGTGAAATTAAATTTTAATG